>NC_054084.1:23400284-23606645 GCF_017562075.2 Anopheles merus
TTTAAGTGCTCTGGTTCTCTTGATAATGAAACCTGCCGAACTATTGGCTGACAGCATATCTGCCGAAACATGTTGAACACGGTACATTTTGTTTGATATTTTGAAAAATATGCAAGGAAATGATTTGAGACTTCGTATATGAATAGCAAATGTGCATATCTCTATTTAAAAAATATGTATGGAGAAAATTTTCAACGCGTTTTTGCGTAATTACACGTTTTTAGCTACCCTTCCGAAAACAGGTACACTGCCGAATACTGGTACAGTTACCCTAGTTTATGTATAGTTTAGTGTACTTACTGCTTCAGCGGCAGCTTCTACACGTACTGGGGCGCGAGTTTTCATCTGTAATAGATTCATTTTTTTAAAAATAAATATAGCGAGAGTTTATTGAGCAATGATATAAAAAATATTAGTCTACTTACTTTTTTAATAACAAAAAATAACACAAAACGAATTTTTGTACAAGAACACGACAGGACGACACTTTAAACAAAATGGACCGGTAATAAAGTCTGGTCTCAAGATGTATGTATTTAAGAGGTGAATTATTACGCGACTTTACCGGGCAGAGTGACCAGAAATACCGATTTCTCTGTACAGCAATTATCCGCTGTACAGTCTGTTCCCGAGTTACACGGTTCTCGACTTACGCGGATTCGGAGATACGCGGTTTTCTAAATTTGACAGATTAAATGTCAAATCAATACAATTTGCTTCAAGATCGGTATAAATTGCATTTTTGCTGTCAAATTGAAACCGCTTAAAAGCCAGAAATATTAGAATTTTCTACACGAATCATAACAAATAAATAATAGTGTGTATAAAAGTACTACATTAAATAAAAAACTCGGAGTAATCAATAGAATTTTAGTAAAAAAACGTGAAATTCGACTTACGCGGATATTCGAGTTACGCGGATTCGTTGGGAACGCAGAAACCGCGTAACTCGGGAACAGACTGTACACGATACTTGATATACGTTTACGTTTACTTATTTTTAGAGAGACTTTGAGGTCTAGCTCATTCGCCTCTTATAATCGATATACGCGAATTCGCAGCAAAGTGTATGAAGACCAGGTGGTCTCGTCCCATACAAATTGACAACTAATTTCAGAATAAAAAAAGGCTCCTTCTGACAGAAGGGTGAAATGAATTTCCATAGGAACCGTTCACTTTGTTCTTAGCAACACATACGTAGTACACATTGGTGTCCTCATCGACGGCATTATTTTGATTCAAAATGGATTTTAATTAGTTCAGATTTGGTTTAACTTACAATAAGAAATATTTGGTGTGGTTTTTAATATATTTCCCAAGTGCCACAAATCCACTAAACGACCACTAAACGGCTTCTAAACGACTCAAGTTCTCTACCTAAACGGAATATTGAAAGACTTCGTTTAGCAGACGGCAAACGACTCATGCATTCTAAAAATAGCAAAAAAGCTGGTGGCGTCATCTGTTGGTGGGATACCCAACCAGTGGAGCTTCCTCACTTGGAGGAGAGTCTTCTCATTTCCTCTGTACTGTTGTATGGTTTCGCATTGAAGTTATGCATCGCTAGAACTAGAACGGCGATACGATTGTTTAAATACTAAACTCCAATGGAAACCACCAGCACTGAAGCAAGTGAGATTTGAGTAATGGTCGTTGGTGTAGATACCCACGTATCTGACCACACGACCATTCATATAGATTTTTGCTCGGAAAGTTAGAAGGCTATATAGGTCATGATAAGATGAAACTTGTCGAAACACATTGCAAGAAAAGGATAGCAATATAATGATGAGTTGTAATACGCCATCTATTGATCAAACCAATGAAGCTGTGGAGCTTTCATTTTTTTTCTATGGATATTCAATTTTCCAGTCGTTTAAGCTTAATCTGTGGCGCTTGGGTTCAGTGCAAATAACGAAGATTCTAAGATTATTTGTGTTGTGGGCAGCCGTGCCGACCCCTGGACTTGCCGTGGTAGTTGTGCTACCACTTGTCAATGTCCAGGGGACGACAGTGTGTCACGCACACTGTCGTACGCACACTAAGCGCGGGCCGCTTAGTGTGTGTTGTGCGCTCGGACAAGCAGGTGTTGCGAGCAGCCGGTCGAGCAGGGCTCCCGGCAGGGCACGGTACGGCTGGCGCGCGGCCGAGTATTTTAGTGTGTATTGTGCTTGTGAATTTATATTTATTATGTGTACCGTTATATCAGTGTTTTTAATAAAGTACCTGAGCTCAAGCCAAAGACACAACAGTGGCGACGAGGATGGGATCCTCTTGCGTAAGGAGGATCCCTAGAAGAACCCGCGGTCGCCATCGCGATCGAGCGCGTCGGTTGGAGCCGGCGCCATCGCGATGGCACGGGTCCCCACGACAGTGGGACGCCGTTCGACGAGGACCGCTGCCGCCGCCGCCGTCAAGACCGTGGCCCTGGCTGTCGTCCCGCGATGGGGACAGAAGGGACAGCCGCACACACACACTCGGCGATGTTTGATTCGCCGGGCTGCAGGCCCAGGGAGCGCCGGCAATGGAAAGGTCGAAGCCTGATTGCCGGGCCATCTGCGGCGACGCTAGGTGTCGTCGGGCTGCAGCCCAAGGAGCGCCGGCAGTGTAAGAGGCGAATTGTCTTTCTGCCTAGCTGCCGGGCCATCATTCGTGACGCGAGAGGTCACTGAGTTGCTGCCGCTGTGTTCGACGGAGAGGGGGCGAGATGCCAAGCCCTGCTGCTGCCGTCGTGTTTGACGGAGAGGAGGGCGAGGTTCCATGCCGCCCCGCTGCAGCCGTCGTAGACCAGGGAGAGGGGGCAAGGTCCCATGCCGCCCCGCTGCAGCAACAGCGTCAACGGAGAGGGGCGAGGTTTCATGCCGCCCCGCTGCAGCCGTCGTGTTTGACGGAGAGGAGGGCGAGGTTCCATGCCGCCCCGCTGCAGTAGTGTCAACGGAGAGGGGGCGAGGTCCCATGCCGCCCAGCTGCTGTCGTTGTGTCGACGGAGAGGGGGCGAGGTCCCATGCCGCCCCGATGCTGCCGTTGTGTTTGACGGAGAGGAGGGCGAGGTCCAATGCCGCCCCAATGCAGCAAGAGTGTCAACGGAGAGGGGGCGAGGTCCCATGCCGCCCCGCTGCTGCCGTTTTTATTCGTCGGAGAGAGGGGGAGGTCGCATTCCGTCCCCAGTTGCAGCACCGACGTGTTGTTCCCGACGTGAAGGGCGAAATGTGTGCCGTCCTTGCTGCAGCAATTGTACTACCGCTGCAGGATGCCATAACGGGCTGCTGGAATATGCTCTTCAGCCGGATGAGGCTTGCGGGACAAACCGGTCGCCGCCGGAGAGATCGCCAGCAGCAGCGTAGCAGCGTGCGGAACGAGTTGCTGGGAAATGCTCTCCTGCCGGATGAGGCTAGCGGGACATTACGGTCGCCGCCGGGGAGATTTCCTGCAACGTCGTAGCAGCGTTGCGGTAGCCGGGTAGCGGGGTCGCAGCTTAGGAGCAGCATTTGCGCAAAAATGCCCCAGGACAATGTTCTATGGCCGGAGGGTGTCACCACACCGATATTCCCGCAATGGAATATGCGCGTGTCGGTTCGACCCCCTCCGGATAAGTAAAAGGGGGAGATGTTGTGGGCAGCCGTGCCGACCCCTGGACTTGCCGTGGTAGTTGTGCTACCACTTGTCAATGTCCAGGGGACGACAGTGTGTCACGCACACTGTCGTACGCACACTAAACGCGGGCCGCTTAGTGTGTGTTGTGCGCTCGGACAAGCAGGTGTTGCGAGCAGCCGGTCGAGCAGGGCTCCCGGCAGGGCACGGCTGGCGCGCGGCCGAGTATTTTAGTGTGTATTGTGCTTGTGAACTTATATTTATTATGTGTACCGTTATATCAGTGTTTTTAATAAAGTACCTGAGCTCAAGCCAAAGACACAACAATTTGTGTATTAGGCAAGTCGTCCGAAAGCTTGTTTGGGGAAATGTTTTCACCCATGCTGTCAAAAAGTGACGTTCAACTTTTGCTATGAAAAACAGGCTATGAGACCACCTGATCTTTATACACTTTGGGCTAGAAATAGACGAACCGAGATCATCGCGGTACCGCGAAAATCGCGTATGACTTGAGCTGTCAATTATGTTATAAAATCTGACAGATAGGCGAGATAATCGCGGTTCGTGTATGGAACCATCCGAGGTCTGATGAGGATTGAATGTGCCAAGAAGAAATATTTTTATATCAATTTGCGAATCACATTATTTATTTCACATAGTTTATGCAAAATAAAATACAACCCCCATTTCTCAGCACGTGTTTTCATACAAATCCGCCAGAAAAAGTCAAACTAATCGGTTCGCGCTACCGCGAAAATCTCAGCAATACCGAAGTTGGGTATCTCTGCGAATCAGCAGGCGCGATTGGAGGCGCGGAAGATTTGACAGCCAACTGTTCTACAACTGTTATAAGCAAGGCGCGATTTTCGCGGTACCGCGACGATCTCGGTTCGTCTATTTCCAGCCATACATTTTTCAGAAAGCAGAATTCCGCGGCCGCGAAATCAAGGTCCGTCTATTTTCGGCCTTATGTTTTTTTAAAAGGGTATTAGTTTTATTTTGCTTCAAATAAATATTGTTTGTATTAATTATAGCAAGAAAATATTAATTTAAAAGAAATAAACACAGAAAAAAGATCATAAAATCAGGATTTGAACACACGCTTTCTCGGTTCGGAACCAAAAGCGTTGTTGCTGCTCTATTTGGCAGTTACATTAGTGAGGGTGCCAAACCAGTACAGGCGGTCCCCGAGATACACGGTACCTCTCATACGCGGATTCGGAGATACGCGGTCTTCCAAATTTGACAGTTCTTTGAGCAAATTGTACTGATTTGACACATCCATTGTGAAATACTAAATAATTTCCGTATTGATCGAATGTGAAATACCATTTCCAAAGGTTTAAAACTGTTCAATTCATTAGAAACATATCAAACAATTAATTTGGTGAGTAAAACCACCCCCTACTTGCAAAATTGCACGAAAATTAGTTAGTTATATTTAGTTTAGTTGTAGTTGTATTTTGGCGGGAAATCACGAGATTCGACTTACGCGGAAATTCGAGATACGCGGTATTTTGCGGCCGTTTTCGGTCCCCAGTAACCGTGTATCTCGGGGACCGCCTGTATATAAACAAGCTAAGATGGCAGCAAACTATCTGTTCTCGTCGAATAAAAAGTTTAAAGATTTCGAAGAGAACCCGTTACAGCCGTGAAAGTTTCGGCCGAAATCTTTGTCGCTTTGAAATATATATATATATATATATATATATATATATATATATATATATATATATATATATATATATATATATATATATATATATATATATATATATTATATATTATATATATATATATATATATATATATATATATATATATATATATATATATATATATATATATATATATTATATATATATATATATATATATTATATATATTATATATATATATATATATATATATATATATATATATATATATATATATATATATATATATATATATGCATATATGTACATTGATATACATTTTCCTTTTGTTTTCTAATGATAAATATATCAAACCTATCCGTTAAAGCCTTATTAGACCGTTTATCTGTCAAACTAGCACTTTACCACAAAAATACCTCTCGTACGTGTTACAAGGCAAGATAATTGTTCTGTCACCTTTTTCATTTATAATTTAATTTCTTTTTTTTATTTGGCTTCATGCGTAAAAATCATTCGTTGTTTCCCATTTTTGTTGTTTTCATTCATCATTATCAAGAAATTCAATACGCTCATACCGACATTGACAGTAGAAATCTACTCTCGAGCAAATCGGAATTGAGCATGCCAAATTTTGATTTTCCGACTGGCATCTGTCAAACCCTGTTTGAAGGATAGATTCCAAAATCGAATGACAGTATTTTCCTCCGTCTAATAAGGCCTTTAGACAGATAAATATATGCGCAATCTCAGATTGCGCATCGTGTATTAATACGGTCAAAAACATCTGGCCACACTGTTGCCGGTCGCCATCATTGATAATTGATACGCTGAAACAAGGTCTGTTTAGGAACGAGGTCAAATATTACCAGATTGATGAAGAATGCGCAATCTCGGATTGCTCATTTATTTATCTGTTGCCGTTCAAATAGACATAGAGCGACAACGTCTCGCGTGACATGACGTAGCTTCAAATTTAACTCCGCGTAGATCAAGCAACTCATTTGGCCCACTCAACCTTCAAAACTAAAAAAATGAGTTAAAATGAGTTCAAAAAAATTGAGCCACTTTTTGTCGCGTGCGACAAAAAGTTACGCGATGACGTCTCGCGCGACAAAAAGTAGATCAATTTTGCAAATACAGCTACAGTACAACGTAGATTATCCGAACAGCTCGAGACCGGACGGTTGCCGGTTAATCGATATTCACGGAAAATAGTCCAATAAATGTCAAATTCATATAAATTTATAAAATTCACCGGTATTACTGGTATCATAGCACCCTGTGTCGCGATTGCCGATCGGTTGACGGATAAGCCGATCACTCCCGATGATACGCGTTATCAGCGAGAGACCCAAATAGCCAAATCATGATAACAGACTCATATCAGAACCGATTTACGACGTCTTATATAGTGACTTAAAGATATACTTATAGCAGTAATTATAAGACTTGGTTTGTGAAAATTATTAAGCCAAAATTATAGAAAAAAGTACCATAATATGAAATATTTAATTTATGTTAATGAATCATTTCAAACTCATTTCATGCATGGTTCATTTTGTTGAAATGAAATAATAAAAAAAAAATAAAAGTTTCGATGGTTCGTTAAAAAAATTACGTTGTTTATTTTATTCGTTTAGTTTTGCTTGACAGCTCAAAGTTTTTTAACTCTTTCCGTACACGCCCCAAAAACATATCCGCCGAATGAAAAGTTCCACAAATGAGTATTGTGTTGGATTTGAAAATTACTCATAAATTCATCAGACTGCAAACTGGAAGGTTGTAGTTTTTTGTTTCAATCGAGTATTGTGTTCCGACTGCTGGCTATTGCGTTGGGCTATTGCCACAACTCACTGGCAAAGCACTGTAATTAAAAAGCAGAAAATAATAAAAAACTTTTAGTTCAAAGAGTTTGTACGTGTTTTCCGTATCCGTGAGAAGAAACGTGAGTAGCAGATGAGTACAGTACTGATTTTCTAATGTATTAAAAGCATTTCTATTTGTTTAAAGCAATATCTAACTATGCCATTCTCAATAGTGCAAACCCGTGGGCCTAAAGGGTACGCTGAATTTAGCATTGTTCCTAATTCCTGGGTTCAAGGCACTAGCCATAAAAAAACATACAGTAGGTGACCGCAAACTGGATGTGTTTTACTGGAGTTTTTTTTTTAACTAAAAGTTAGCTAACTGGAGTGATTCTCAGTTGAAAAACACATGAATGTCAAAACATGAAACATCTGGCATCTTACAAAGAGAAATTTATAGCAAATGTGAATTTTTCTCACAAATTTAACCTCTCAGTTAGCAGTCACCTACTGTATCTGTTTTGGCCAAACGTTAAAGGAAACATACAACATCTAATTCTTCTTCTTCTTCTTTTGGCTCAACAACCGTTGCCGGTCAAGGCCTGCCTGTACCACACTACTTGTGGGTTTGGCTTTCAGTGACTTATTGATCCCCCCATAGCAGGATAGTCAGTCCTACGTATGGCGGCGCGGTTTATTTGGGGCTTGAACCCATGACGGGCATGTTGTTAAGTCGTACGAGTTGACGACTGTACTATGAGACCGGCTCTCTAGTCCGGAGACAACATCTAATTACGAATGATAATAGTGTTCCGGAAGAAGGATAGACGAAACAGGAGTGTCAGATTAAGCGGCAAGGATTATCATACGAAGCTGCTGATTGCACTATAATGATCATGCCCAAATAGCCAGCTCGTACTTTATAGCTGATTTGGGGCTGTTTAATGAAAATTCGTTCCGATGTCGTACTTTGTGGCTGATTAAGAGATAGACGGTACTTTGCGGAACTATGAAGCTTTTTAACAGGCACATGGTACTCTTTGGAACTTTGCGGCTGATTAGCACTGTGTGTAGGGTTCATGATGGAACTTGAAGGCTTGTTAAGAGTGTGTACCGAACTTGGTGGAACTTTATAGCTTTTTAATGCATGACATCGGTACGAGGTGACTCCTGTCAATGTGTCAAACACTGGTGCCGTCGAGATGATTGACTTGCTGCTGCCCAAGCTAGTTAATTGAAGAATGAATATTGAGTGAAGTGATTGTGATTGTACTGTAAATTGTATTACATTTTTTATAATTCATGAATATTAAGGATTTAAAAATATACACATGTACACAAACAAAACTAATCCTGTTGTTTATTTCATCGATGACGCTGAAAATTAAACACAAAGAAAAATAATCCCCGGCATAATACACCAAGTTTGTCAGAAGTGGATGAATATGTTGGTTCAGTTGTGATAGTCCCAGAAGAAGTTTCACGTGACAAGACGATAAAAGAAATACTAGAAGCCCAAACTAATGTGTTGATAGAGCTTCGTAATGAGCAAAAGCAGATTTTAAAAGAACAAAAGAAAATAGTGAGTCGTATCGGCATAATCAAGTACAATTAAATACTTTACTTAATCATACCGAAGTAAGTACTACTAATCTTACTGGTTTTGACCATCCATTCGTAGACAATGCCGAAAATCTGGAAAAATTTGAAAAAGATTTAGATGAGGAAGAATATCATAGCACTCACCATATGAATCTCAAGATTCGTTTCTTCGTTTGGTTCAGGCTTAGGCACGGAAGCCCTGCCAGTTGATTCGTGTTTAACGAAACACGAAGATCGTTGAGTTCGGAGCGTTCGGGCACGATCGATTAGTTTATAAGTACAGGTGTCCCCCGAGATACGACTATATTTGGGACCGAAAAAATGTCCCAAAACAAGGCGTAAGTCGAAAAAGTCGTATGTCGAATATCTATGAATATAAAGTTTATAACCGAAGTTGAAGAGTTGGAATTTATGATATCGTGTATTTTATTTAAAATAATGTTCGATAATGTAATAATTATATTTTAAAATCCGTACACAATATAGATATTCAAGATAGGGTAGTTGTGGAATCTTTGGAAATGTATGTATAACGGTTATTAGCCCAGATATTCAAAAAAATACATCAATTTCTTGTCAATGACAACTTTTAACTGTCAAAATTAAAATCGTCGTATCTGCGAATCGTCGTAACTCGAGGGGGTCGTAACTCGGGGGACGCCTGTATAAGTGAATTGCGTGAAATAAACTCTCTTCTAATTGTGCAATACAAGGAACAACACCCGGTAATTATAAAACGCTAGAAAAAGTTACACGGAAACGCGAAAGAACATAATCCGAAATCGTAAGATTGACCACCATCACCCAAGTAGTAAGCTTATTGAAACAAAAAATTATTGATAAAGATATAAACAACAGAATGTTTGCAACCCTTGATGCCCTTTTCGATAGGAGTTTCTTAACAAAGTGCACATGGACAGGTATTTCTAAATCAGGAACTAAAATAGCAATGCATTCATTTAAAAATGTAGGAAATCTTTTTAAATGCGTAGGAAGTACTAACCTTGTGCCAGTCACAAATGAAACGGTGCGAGGTTTCTTTATGAATAGATTGAAACACGCATTAGAACGATCTAAGGCCAAAGGTTTACGCAAATCAACTAGCCGTAAAAGAAAATTAATATTAATTCTTGTCTACATTTAAGAACATAAAACCTTTCATTTATTTGCCTTACTTACTACATACTACATACAGAAATATTATCTACACTATACGCAACTAATTTGCATTTAATATCGCCAGGATGACAAACTAGTTCGTTAGGATTTAAGCTCTTAAGATCGCCAAGAAAAATGTTTATAATTCTTGATGGAAATGGTGATAAAAAATAATCCGTCTTGTCGGTTATTTCTTGTCAAAATATACTTATCTTTTTGTTGTTTTGTTCTGAAGACTTTGTGTATTTGACAATCTTATTGTCTTTTGTCATGTACCATTCGTTTCCGTTATCTTTACAAAGTATAAATTTTTCATTTGCAAGATGGTATCCCCATTTGGTTTCGTTTTGGTTGATATGCAAAATTCTTTATGATTCATAGAACGTAAATCATGACTAAATGCTTCCAATTCCGATAGTCTATTTACTATTCGTTGAAGATGCTGATCTGCTTTGCGAAGATGTTTTTTTAAACCTCCCAGAGCATTTTCAAAATCATAGGTGGAAATTGAAGGTAAAGGACCGAACTTTTGTATTTCTTTTGAGATCTGAACTAAGTTGTGCACATTACTGGTTAAAAATTTCTCTCCGTACATGTTAATAATTATTAACAACCGATTCGCACAGAAGGTGTTGTTCCCTGTAATTGACGACAGAGGGCGACATGGTAAATGCTTAGTGTGGACAACGTCCAACACTGATCGGGCCGAGTACTCCCGAAGGCTCACGATCAGGGCTACGGGAGAGAAGAAAGTTCACTCTTTCGCCTTAGCCCGAGACAAGTGACGGATTTTTTAGCGTCTCCTAATAAAATTCTAACTTAAAGATAGCTTAAAAAACGCTTGTTTTTATTAACAATAATTTACTGTGGGCGAAAGAAAGAGTGCTGTTGATAACGTCTCAACAGTACAGTTTACCGAAATCTTCAACATAAACCTTAAGCATTTCACCAGCGATTTTCCAATTAGAACGATAAACTTCAGAAGATAGCAAAACTATGGCACAAAACAAGAGTTTGAAGTGCTCATATTCTTTATCAGGCAAATTATCTTTCAAAATATAAATGCTAAGATAGTTAAAAAAACTGTTGTAATGTGATCGAACGTACGCGGGGCCGTCGTGCACCGTTTTTGCGGGGAGTCAGTCTTTACTGACATGAGCTGAGGTGGAACGAACTATTCGAAGCGGACTGATTTGATCGTCCAGGCGATCATGGAAACCCGGAAGAAGTTTCCCTTACTGGAAATGTTGGAGTTTAGAAGCCTTACCTTGGGTAGGGGACATAACTAAACTCTTGAAATAAGTTGGTACACGAAGTTTTTAGGAAGCGTAACGTCCTATCTTGGCAGTCCGAACGAATCTGACCTGCCACGGTCGGAATTGGTTTTATTTATACTCAATGGGTTTCGAAATATTGGTTTTGGAATGTGTTTTTGTCCTAATTAAAGGTTATTGATATGAGGTGGAATTTATTCATTCTATCGGAGTGAGGTGTCTGCCAATTTGTGCTTATGCTGCGATTTTAGTGTTTTTACAAAGGTTCTGGAAAGTTTCAACTGTTCTAGCCAAATAACGAGTGCGTTCGTCGATCATTGCCTACACTGCGCTTTTAGCAATAAGTTGCTATGCGTTCTCTGTTTGCCCACTTTGCTGCAGTAACGCTTGAATTGCTTATGTTGCGCGTTTCGGTTGTTTTCGATAAATTTCTCAATGGTTTTTTCTATGGAAGGTATGGTCTAGGTATGTTGCTATGGTGTGGATTGATTTGCTGATGTAATATAATGAATGTGTTGCAATAGTGTGATTTGGCTTTCCGAAGTGTGTTACAATGTGTCTATAGCTGATAGTGTGTATTATAATAAGTTCTGTATAGCAGATATGCTACACCTCCTCCCTTTAGGAGAATAACGTAAATAATAAAATGATTGAAGTTATTCTTTTGATTTAATTAACCTGTTTTTGTGTACTGTAGATGATTTGTTGGTGGTTTTGTGTATTATGGTGCAGTTTGGTTCTTGTATATTTGTTATTGAAAATGGTCCAATATAAACGGGATCCAATTTCTTCCTATTTTCATTTGTTAAGTAAACTATGTCGCCTATCTCAAGTTTTAAGGAGTTGGTATTTTTATTTAGTATATTTTGCCTATTTTCTTTAGAGCTCACAAGGTTTTTCTGTGCTATTTCGTGTGATTTCTGTAATTTAAATTTCATTTCATTTAATATTGTTCAACATTATATACTGGCTCTATTTTGTTTTGGTAAATTTCTTGAGTTAGATTTGCTTTTCTGCCAAAAATTGATTCGTAAGGCGTATAACCTGTGTCTGCGTGTTCTGTGGTGTTATAAACAAATTCGTAAAATTTAATCCAGTCATCCCAGTCATCATGGTGCTCATTTACAAAGCTTCTAAGATATTCATTTAAACACCTGTGGTTTCTTTCTAGTGCTCCTATGGTTTGAGGATGGTATGCTGTACTGAACGTTTGTTTAATTTGTAAGATTTCTGTTATTTTGTTAAGGATTTCGTTATTGTATTCTAAGCCTTGATCTGATTTAAGCTCTATAAAAGTTTCAAATGTTAATATGAAATTTTCTACTAATGCTGTGATAATTTTTTGTTTTTTTTTTTGTTTTTTTATTGTTTTTTTTAACATAATTTAACATGGATAAACTTTTGTTTATTATCTAAGGTGGATAGTATTTGATGTAAATTGATCTATTTGATGGTGTTAAAGTATTGGGAATATTTGAATATGGTTCATAATATTTTGATTTTGCCATATTGCAATTGTTAGTTTCATTGTTTGAGGACTCTGCGTTTATAGATTTCGTCATGGGTATCATGGAGATAATGGTATGCAATTGTTTTAGGAGCTCTTTTAGATATGTTTCGTAAGCAACAGTTTTTCTTGATTCATATGGTGTGAAATCATTCAATTTTCTAGTCTTTATTTCCTGGTAATGCAATTCATTGTTTGTTTCATTTATTTTCTTGGTTGTTTTGATGCTACGTTTTCTTTTCTTTTTATTTATTAGCTCAGTTGCATGAATATCTTTATCATTGATCTCTTTATTCCTTTTTACGTTATCTAGCAGGATTGTATCCTCTTTAACATTTTCCTCGAAAATATTTGTTTCGTTACTTTGAGTAACCGTTTTCTCTTTAGTGTATCTTTTTACTTTTTTAACTAAGCATATGTCACATTTGTTTACAAAATTTTTGATATCGTTATGCATATTATTCCACGTATATGTATCTCTTATTTTCTTATAAAGTTTGAACTGGCCTACGTGTCCTCCCGAAGGGGTCATGTGATAATCATTGATTATTCTCAGCCTATCATGTTCTGTTTCAACCCACCTACGTGGTGTATACAGTATGAATTCAAACTCGGTAATGGCTCTATTGGCTATTTCCTCAAGGGTTTGTTGAGAGTACTGGGAAAATATTTCATCGTTTAGTGACCAAGCTAGCTTCTTGTTTTTGAAGTTTTCAGCTATGTTGCAGATGTTGAGAAGAGCAAGCTCTAATGCTTGACTTTCATTTTTTTCTGCTTTTGCGTAAGCTTTTCCTAAGACTTTCTTGTAGGTGCTGTTGCATACTTCAAATGTTAGTACGTTATTGGAAATACTGGTTCTAACCTTGAGTAGTTTCCTAGTTTTAGACGGTGTGTCTGTTGACCACATCGCTGGTTGATCGTACCAAATATCGATGGGTTTCTGAGGGATTATTTTGTTTGCCTCTTTAATCATGGTTGTAGTGTTTATCATGAGTGTTTTAGTTTTTTGTTCCTTTAAGGAATCTATTTTTGTATTGTTAGTTTCTTCTATCATAATGTTTGTTGGTATATGTGCTTTAAGTTCATTTGATGAAATAATTATTTTTTCTGAGTCGTTTCTGTACCATTTTGTTTCATGAATTGTTTCATTTTCAAATGATTTACTTCGCTCGGATTTGAAATTATACTTTTTATCATAACAGCCTGTTTTAAAGTTTAAATTTATATTTTCTTGCGCAAGGTAAACTTGATTGCTCGTTTGGTTAATATTTGTATAATCTTCGTTATTTTGATTATAAGTATGATATACCTTTCGTTGATTATTATCAGCGATGTAATAAAAGTTAAGGCTCTTATCTTCTTTAATTATTTTGTTTGTACCACTGTTGGATTCTTGATTCTAGTATGAGTTGAATTTGCATGACTTTTCTTTTTCATAGCTTTTAATCATATCTAGCATGTCAGAGATGCTTTCAAACTCTTTTATATCCAAAATAAGTTGGCTTTCTCGGCTGATACCTGTTTCCTTCAGTTTAGATATGACGTTTTGCTTTGTTAGCGCCTTTGCGCTGTTGAGCGTCATATTTTCTCTGATGTATGCTGCTTGTAATTGGTTGGCCAATTTATGTAGATTTTTGGCGAAAGCGTTGAAATTTTGAAATCTATCCTTTCTTAAGTCCCAAAATCTTTTGTGAGCTTTGGTGACTGAGACGGTGTATTTTCCTTTGATGGTAATAACTATTTCGTCAAAAGAGTTAGGAATTTCATTGAAAAGTTCTCTTGGTTCTGTCTCTAGCTTTGCAAGTAAGAGATTGATAGCTATTTGATTATAATCTACTGGTATCATGCTCTTTACAGCATTGACTGTGTCAAGAAATTGAATCAATTCTGATTCTCTACCGTGGAATGTTTTCATACTTGTTAGTATGGAGAAACCAATGTTTGCCAGAATGAACGCCATTTTGCCTTCAAATATTTTTTTTTGTCAAGGTTGAATTCAATTCATGAATAGAATGGTATTTTATTCATATTTCATTCCTGTTCTAATATGCAGATACTGTTTTGTAATATTTGCAATGACTACTACTGTTAATAGTCGTACTATTAATATTGGTTGTATCGTGGAATATTTGAAACACCGCAAACTCTAAAGTTTGCCTTATACACATTTTCCTTTAGCTTTGAATTTGCCATTTTAGCGATTTATAGTAATGTGGTTGAATAGCATGGACGCAACATTATTTTGTATATCATGTTGCTTATTATTTCTATTAAGTTGCTTATTTCTATTAAGCAAAGGGATACGATCTTTGTCTGTTTTTGTCGATAAAAATTCATATTTACGATACCTTGTTTAAATACATAGCATGTATTAGTTGTTGCAGCTGCTGATGATGTATCGTCTTTCGGTGCTTGATGCGTAAACTCGTTGCTTTGTTCATTCTCGGAGATTGATGTGAAGTTTTACGATGTTGTCGTCGATCAGTCGTCGCTCGATGTCTTGTTGGGGTTGGATCACTTGTCCATTATTGCCTGCCAATCCAGATTGGGCAGTGGGCTCGTCTTGTATTTTCTTCTTCCACGTTGGGAACGGTTGAATGATTGAATGGAACAATCATACTGGTTACATCTCGTAGTTACACCGTAGTCTCACCGTTCACTCTATCACCATTCAGATGAACATCACTTTTACATACGTATCGTTAATGGTTTCACTACACTGTGTTTGTATGATGCTTCCATCGTTATTTGTTATTTCTCCTTACGTTGGGCTTTATGCGTTCTGTCTCACTTAAAGTTTGCTCTACTTTGCAAACCGATCGCCTAATTGTTTTTTATAACGTTGTTGCATTTTCGCTTGTCACAACACTTTTTTTTTATCGCACACAATTGGTGTTCACCAAACATTTATGTTTTCACTCCAAACGGCTCATCACTTATATTTTTGATGAATTGTCATTTTGTACTCTACACTGTACTTACTTTTGGTCGCTCATTCACCGTTATTGTTTTTTTTTCATATATGGGTCACTTGTGCCAGCTGCGTTGTAGAATGTTCCATATAAATTTGCACATTTGACACTTTTTTTCATTTTTCGTGGCATGTCGCACATGATCACAATACTTTCAGGTGCGTTAACACGACACTGCTATACGTTACCGTTATGCGTCTCACATTGTTCTTGATTTTACTTAAACATCTGCCCGTCGATTGCAGATTATGGTCACGGTCGCCATGTAATGTGATCGAACGTACGCGGGGCCGTCGTGCACCGTTTTTGCGGGGAGTCAATCTTTCCTGACATGAGCTGAGGTGGAACGAACTATTCGAAGCGGACTGATTTGATCGTCCAGGCGATCATGGAAACCCGGAAGAAGTTTCCCTTACTGGAAATGTTGGAGTTTAGAAGCCTTACCTTGGGTAGGGGGACATAACTAAACTCTTGAAATAAGTTGGTACACGAAGTTTTTAGGAAGCGTAACGTCCTATCTTGGCAGTCCGAACGAATCTGACCTGCCACGGTCGGAATTGGTTTTATTTATACTCAATGGGTTTCGAAATATTGGTTTTGGAATGTGTTTTTGTCCTAATTAAAGGTTATTGATATGAGGTGGAATTTATTCATTCTATCGGAGTGAGGTGTCTGCCAATTTGTGCTTATGCTGCGATTTTAGTGTTTTTACAAAGGTTCTGGAAAGTTTCAACTGTTCTAGCCAAATAACGAGTGCGTTCGTCGATCATTGCCTACACTGCGCTTTTAGCAATAAGTTGCTATGCGTTCTCTGTTTGCCCACTTTGCTGCAGTAACGCTTGAATTGCTTATGTTGCGCGTTTCGGTTGTTTTCGATAAATTTCTCAATGGTTTTTTCTATGGATGGTATGGTCTAGGTATGTTGCTATGGTGTGGATTGATTTGCTGATGTAATATAATGAATGTGTTGCAATAGTGTGATTTGGCTTTCCGAAGTGTGTTACAATGTGTCTATAGCTGATAGTGTGTATTATAATAAGTTCTGTATAGCAGATATGCTACACTGTGGAATTGGGTACCTTTCCAAAATTTGAGGTCTTCTAGTGGACCAAGTTTTCGATAAATTTCTTTGGGCAGTTTAACTTTTATATTTTTTTTTTAGATTTTTCTTCAATCTGTTTAGCAAACCATTTAGTTCTAAAACCTAGTTTTCCATCCCTCCAACCTAATAGTAATCTACGCATTATCTCCAAATCGATTAAATGAAGATTGTCACCAACTATGACATCCTCAATAATATCGAAATTCTGCAAGCCTAGAAGAGGCGATACTTCCCTGTGATGTTTTCCGTACGCCTTACGACGAAAGTTACGATCCGTTCTCAGTGGTGCATTTGTATCCTTAAAAATGGTACATCTGCCTTCGTCATTGAATTCTCCCTCGCAGGTGCCCTTTGCACATCCCTCCTTTGCATTGAAATATGCAACACCTGAAAAGAAAAATAGTATGAGTACTATATATTCGCATTTGAATTGATATCTTATAAAGTACATGAACACACATGATTTGCGAGATGTAGCGTAAAGCCACAGCTTTTAATCGTTGTGAAGAATTTTGCCAGGAGGCAGTCTGATTTTTAATTTTGGTAAGAATAATAGTAGGCCTAGAGCCTTTTGATCAAGTTACGCTAAATTAAACTAACTTATCTACCTTACTGTTGTGGATAGACGTGCCGAGCCCTGGATTTGCCGTAGCAGTTGTGCTGCTGCTGGTCGACATCCAGGAATCGACACTGCGCTCACGCACACTACTACGCGACACTTAGCGATACGCGCTAAGTGTGTGCAGAGCGCACCTAACCCAGAAGAGTGAGTGTGTTACAGGCTACCGGTCGAGCAGGGCTCACGGTGCGGCCCGTGCGCGCGGCTCCATACTTTATTGTATTGTGTTTTGTTATTATTTACTATTGTATTCGTTTTAATAAATGTGTAAAAGTTTTAAAACATAAAACTTACACTACTAGTACAATATAGAAGAAAAAAATAAAAAAATGAATACAGGTGGTCCCCGAGATACACGATTAATGGGAACCGAAAACGCCCGAAAAATACCGCGTATCTCGAATTTCCGCGTAAGTCGAATCCAGTAATTTTCAGCCCAAATTAAACTAATGTTCATGTAATTTTGCAAGCATGGGGTAGTTTTAGCTACTTAGTTAATTATTTGATAAAATTCTGACTAAATTTAGCAGTTTTAACTCTTTTGAAATGTTTTGAACATTCGAACAAAGGGGAATTTTTTTGGCCTTTGACAGTAGATGTGTCAAATCAGTAAAATTTGCTCAAAGAACTTTCAAATTCAGAAAACCGCGTATCTCCGAATCCGCGCATAAGAGGTACCGTGTATCTATAATTTTAAACATAATCATTTAAAAAAGCACCGTTAGAAGGTGGGAACCGACGCTATACATTTAGTTTTTAGCCGTTCTCTTAGATAATGGACAGAAAAGCGCTGAATGCGATTTTTTCACATGCGCCAAGAAATTAGTTTTCTTAATTTACCACCTGTTTGAGGTACTATTATGACTCATTATTGTTTCTCTATAGGGATAATCATTATATGATGTGATTTAAACCATTTGAAATTAAACAAATTGCATGCGACGAAGCGGCAAAATCGCAGCTGCTGTCATTTATGTCCAATCCCATACAAAAGCTTGCACTACGAGTAACAGCAACGCGCAAAGAAAGGGTGAAGGGTCATGCCGCCCTGGCTGCATCGTGATCGAGAGGGCAAGGGTGCCATACCGCCCTGGATGCAGCATCACTTGCATCAGCATCAGCACCAGCAGCAGCGAGCAGCAGCAACGTGTGAAGTAAGGGCGAGGGTCTATGCCACCAAGCATCAGCAGCAGAGTGCAGCAGCAAAAACAGTAGGAACGTGTGAAGGAAGGGCGAGGGTCCATGTCGTCCAGCATCAACAACAGCAACAATAGTGTCACAATGTCCAAGGAGGGCAAGGTTGCCGTGCTGCAACACTGTGAGTGGAAAGAGGGGCGAGACCACATGACGTCCCGGTGGCAATCTTGTTCTAAAGGGGCAAGGGAGGACATGCCGCCCCGGCTACAGCCCGTTTCATGAACAGGGACTTCATAATCACCATCTCAACCAATAATCAGGGAGCTTCAACCCGATGAAGGCACACGCAGCATCACCGCCGCCGCAAGTAATCGTCGCCAACACGGATCAAGTGCGATGGCGATGGCGGGGCGGAAAAGGGTGCCGGTAGCCGTCAGCTAAGAAAAGCGCCCACACCACAGCATTCCCAGATTTCATCAGCATCGGACGGAAGGTGTCACCACACCGGTATTCCCTCAGTGGAATATCCCGTGTCGGTTCGACTCCTACGGATAAATAAAGGGAGAGATGTTGTGGGCAGCCGTGCGTGCCGACCCTTGGACTTGCCGTGGCAGTTGCGCTGCCACCGGTCAACGTCCACGGGGACGACAGTGTGTACACGCACACTGTCGCACACACTAAGCGTACAAGGCTTACACAAATTGCAAAGGAAGTGTGGGGCAAGTTTCTGTATGAATAAAAGTATAAAACACACTGGAAAATCATTTTATAGATTTCAAATCTTAACAAAAGATATGAGAAGGCGAAAAAATATAGCGCGTTGGAATTTGAGGAGGAAACATATAAGACGTCTAGCAGTTTTCGTCTGCGTCAGAGCGCGCACTAAAGATGCGTTACCTGTCAAAACCATACAAGTTGCATGAAAAAAGACTTCGACAACTACATTCAGTCATTTCCTAAGTGGTTGCCAACAGAGCAATCCGTATCCATTAGCCGGCAGCTGGAACTGGCTATTGACTCCGACGATTCGTAAGATTCCGGATGTCGACTGGCGGCTCCGGATGGTAAAAGGTTCTAGCCTTGGAATATAGCACCTTCCTTACGAAGCCGCTTGGCGGAGTCATTTAGAAACGATGCCGATTTTTGTCCGAAAACCGAGAAAGCGAGCGATCGGACGAAGCGGAGTACGATGATCGAGCGGTTTTGCGTCGCGATGGCGAAAAAAGACGCGGCACTTTTTGGTATCGGTTATCAAGTAGTTTGGTGTTGGTTTGGCTCGTGCAATAAAGTTTTAGTTAGTTTGGCGTTATATCAAATAAAAATAATTTATTTTTTTTTTCAAAGAAAGTAGTTAACCGTTTCACCTGATTGGTTAAATCCGATAATAGTTCTACTACAGATGTACCAATCGGGTAAAGTAAGGTTCACGCCCAATAATCCGCACTTTTGACAACCAAATTTATGATATGAAATAGTGTTTGTATAAAAGCGTTATTTAGGGACCAATTCTAAGTGATAGAATGTAAGAGGAAGTGTTACTTGTTTACGTAATAAAGAACGTACGAATGATACAAACAAATTCGGTCAAAAGTACAGACATTTGATGAAAAGGATTAGTATCTTTCAATTTTTTTTAAATACATGCTTACTTTGTATTTACCTTTTAAAAAAGCTCTGGCAGGAGAATCCGCTATTATTGCCCGTACTTTAATTGTGACTCGACGATTATTCAGCACCATACCAACGTCCATTAACATATTCAGCTCATGCACCAGTGGTTTCATAAACCTTCTCACATCTTTGGTTTGGTACGTCCACAAAAAACAGCTGCTGTGATTGGGGCAATCTGAGGCATTTCCTTTATGTTGATCATGATCGGCCAAAATTGAATTTTACTGCTTTTGTGCAACGGAAGCCCGTCGATGAAAATGAAAATAAAGATAGTGTTTCTGATACTGTTGCAAATCTAAAAACAAAACAAAAACAAAAAAGCAATTAAATAATGGAAAAAATTAATAAATTAATTTATTCTAAATGTGTTTCAAATAGCCTTACCGTAAACTTTGAATTAGACTTTTCCTAATGCCACGGTTCCAGAATGAACCATTTCCCAGATCTTTAATTTTGGACGCTTTCTATTGGTGTTTAGAAGCGTTCTGGCATCTTTTGGGAGAGCAAAATCCCAAATAGCCAGCTCGTACTTTGTAGCTGATTTAGGGCTGTTTAAAGAAAAATCGTTCCGATGTCGTACTTTGTGGCTGATTAAGAGATAGACGGTACTTTTCGGAACTATGGAGCTTTTTAACAGGCACATGGTACTCTTTGGAACATTGCGGCTGATTAGCACTATGTGTAGGGTTCATGATGGAACTTGAAGGCTTGTTAAGAAAGGGTATTGAACTTGGTGGAACTTTATAGCTTTTTAATGCATGTCATCGGTTCAAGGTGGCTCTTGTCAAAGTGTCAAAGACGGACGATGCAAAAATCTCATTGCTGCTGCACAAGTTAGATTCGTTAATTGAAGAATGAATATTGAGTGAAGTGATTGTGAATTATCAGTAAATTGTGTAAAATTTTGTGTAATTATCAATACAAAAGATTTAAAAATATACATGTGTGTTTAAACGAAACAAATCTTGTTGTTTATTTCATCGATGACGCTTGCTTGAAAATAAAACACCTAGAAAAATAATCCCTGGCATCGTGGCATAAGGAAGCTGCTTAGGCGCTGTTTGAAAGACCCACATAGAACTTTGATGCTGTTATCTACTGCAAAAGGCGAATTAGAGCAGCGATCTTTAGCGTGCCAAAATGAGCTGCTTAAGCAATTCTGGCTATTTGCGTTTGGTCCACCGGCAAGTCCGCTGACCCTGTGGGTTGATCAATTGCAGCTGTTTCGTTAGAAATCGGTAGTTGGATACCCGTTTCAGGATTTGGAGTAGTCGGGATAGCAGGGAGGGACATGTCAGTGGATGTATAAGTGTTATCGTAGTTGTATGTATTTGTAGTAGTGTCTGGAGTGGCTGCGATAGTTTTGTCGTAGAAATTTTCACCACCAATCTCTTCACGGCGCAAAGAAATTTCTTCCTTAATAGATTCCGATAGCCCTGCACCAACACTACGTAGTTGATCGATATGCCTTTTCCAGGTCCGCCCATCATTAAGTTTCACTAAATAGTGGAGTTTACCTAGACGTTCCTTAACTGTCCCAAACTCCCACTTGTTTCCGCGAACATATTCTCGAGCTGCAACTTTTCATCCAGTAGTCAATGCACGTATTTTAGACTGAACTTCATTTGAGTTTGGATCGTTTGATAGTATCATAAGATCCAGCCTTGAACGGATCTGACGACCGAACACTAATTTTGAAGGTGAAAATCCGGTGGCTGAGTGAATCATTTTACGGTATGAGAGCAGTATATTGCAAATTTCACTGTGAACTTCCCCTCGATCACATTGTAGGGACTTTTGTTTAGATTTCATTGTTTGTATAAATCTTTCAGCCTGTGCATTAGTGGCTGGGTGGTACGGAGCACTAAGTTTATGAGTAATTCCGTTTAGTTTAAGAAATCTTGAAAATTCAGTAGAGGTAAATTGAGGACCGTTGTCACTCACAAAAACAAAAGGTAATCCATAAGTTTACGCCGGTCTCGTAGTACAGTCGTCAACTCGTACGACTTAACAATATGCCCGTCATGGGTTCAATCCCCAAATAGACCGTGCCGCCATACGTAGGACTGACTATCCTGCTATGGGGGGAACAGTGGCGGGTCAAGCCTCTCCGAGGCCCTAGGCGTTATGGTAGACGGGGCCCCTTCACCAAATCCAACGCCGGGGGGGGGGGGGGGGTTGAAATGGTGTACGAATCATAATAAGCTATTGAGTAATACATGGTTTTGTCGTTTCACTGAATATCAGTAAAACAAATTACTGAAAATGCAGCTATTTATTCTGTCAAAACGACATGTAAGTCAGTCTGAGCCTCAAAAGAAAACATAATGCGATGCCCGCTTGCTCGTGATGAACAAACATATGATTTGGTAACCGCTTACAGACACCCCGATAAAATTTTAGGTGCGTATTCGGCTTGCGGGATTAACGTTTTGGTTGGGAAAAATCTTTACACCACTTTGCTGTTCTTGCTGAAATTCGTGGTAACCATGAGTGCATACCAAATCAACAAACTTGATTCGACAAAATACAGTTCACATCTGTATAAAACTTTATGAAACAGAGATGAACATGAGCAGAATGGACTGGCACCCTGCACATCAATAAAACCCCAATTTCAATACTTTTTTTCGCCAATTTTTAATCGATATCAATGACTTAACAATCAGTAATATCAGAAAGGCTTTGTGGTATGTTAAAAATTTGGGTACTGTGGATACTGTTTCGAAGCGGACTTTCGACACTTGATCGTCTAGGCCAGCTGTGTCAAACTCATTTCATCAGAGGGCCGCAAGTACAGATTTTCAGTGATTCGCGAGCCGCAAAGTTGAGAAAAAAAAATATACCTCAATATTTATATATAATACTATTTAAAATCATAATTGTTAAACAAATTCACTTTTTATACTCCTCGCTTCAAATCAGGAATCGTTTCTTATTCAAAAAATTGCGATGTTATTTTCCATTGTGCTCTTTTTTTATTAAAAAAAATGTTTAATATACTTTGAAAGTCACATACAATCTCATTTTATCCTTATTATTAAAATAGGATATTTTTCATTTGTCACGTTCTCACATGGCAGTTCTGTTAGAAAATATCGCTCAACCCCACATTTTCACTGAGGTAGGGGAAATCTAGCTGCCTGTTTCGAATTTTATTTTTTAATAAGCATTCTGAGCTATTCATCGCTGGATGAATAACAAAAACATTTGCCTGCAATTTTTTGACAATTCAAGAGAAAAATTGTAATAAATCGTGTTTAAACATTAGTTTTCGCTAATTTCCAAGTCCCAATTGTTCTAGTGGTATATTCATTTGTAATAACAAGAACCCGTTGTTTATGAATAATTTTGTTAAATTACGATGTTTTTATCCGACGCAGATTCGTGGTGTGTGAACCCAAAAAGATTGGCAAATATTTTTTTGACACTTGAAGGGAAATGATTTGCTAATTGAGGAAAGGACTGTGTGAGCTAACCTATTAATTAGCTATGTATTGCAGGACTTCGGCATTTCGTTTATTTTAATACTTAATGTAAATCCTTTTATCTTAAGCATAATCATTTCATTTTGGTTTTGATTTTCGCGTAGGTTGCAAAGTACAATTCGTCTTGTAGAATGTGAGATGCAAATAAATTCAACTTGGCTACAAACGCTTTCGATAATTCGTACATATTGGATATTAACTGATTTTTACGGTGGGATGATTAGGAAAAAAACAGAAGTGGCTCCAATCGAATATCAAAGATGTAACATACTAAGGTCGGAGCCGTGCACAACGGTTCGGAGCAATTCGGAGCCGACTGAAGCCTTTACTCGGCAGTTAGAGGCATTAAGATCGGTAGGACCGTCAGAAATGGTTCCGACTCCAGACTAGCCGCTCCGTGCGACAACCGATGACTCCAACGTTTCCGAATGACTCTAGATGGCTCTATAGGCTTTGGACGACAACGAGCGAAACTGTTGGTTTTACAATCCATCACTAGTTGTTGCAAAGTTTCCAAGTGTGTGTATCTTGTTATTCTCATTCCTATTTCGTTTCTAGACAGACGCAAATCTGTTTTTCTGTTGTTTTCTGTTTGTTTTCTGTACGTACGTGTAGAATAAGTTTGTTAGATGTTATGGGAACATTAATGTTAATTTAGAAAAATAAAGCGACATAATGATTGTTCTTCTCTGGAAAATTGAATACACTTCGACAAATAGTAATAACAGATTTTTGGTTTGCAGTGCTTTCAGTACTTCTCAAAATATTCTCGCGGGCCGCATTCATTATCGATGCGGGCCGCCAGTTTGACATACCTGGTCTAGGCGATCATAAAAACCTTTAGGACGTTGGAGTTTAGAAGGCTTACCTTGGGTAGGAGGACATAAGTAAACTCCTTAAATGAGAAGTTGATAGATGATGGGCTTAGTTAGGCTTAGCATCCTGACAATGAATACTGAAGTACCGTCTTGCTTCGAATTACGGCAACTTCATTTTCAATCGGTCAGAGCGATAACTTCTTGCAAGCGGGAAAAACAATATTTTCATTCGAAAGTAACTGGAAATACCCTGTATTGCATTATGTTTGTCTCAAGTGATCCGCGGACCACAGGCTGGAGACCACTGCTTTAGATCAGCTGCTTTCTAAATGATCGAGGGCCAGGAGATTTTTTTTACACATACATTATTATATTATTACAGTTAATACACAAAATAAGTGGTTTATGATATTAAACAATGCGATTGGTTATATTGTTGTTTTTCTTAAATTAATATATCATCCAAGCAAGTTTCAAATTCATTTTATTAAATTACAATTACTAAAATCAATTGTAAAGATTCTTCAATTAAGAGTCAGCAGCATAGTGTGCAAAAGTCATAAAAAGTTCCAAACAGTTAGGCAAAATTGCAATATCGCTTCTTAATGTATCTTTCCTTCTTTGTTGCAAATTGCTTTCAGGATATATCTGAAGATGGTAAAAAAAACCTTTACAGCTGAAAAATTATCGAGACAAAATTACAATCGTTCAGTACTATTATGAGGCCACGGACAAGTAAGGCCAGCTCAGACAAATTGATAGCGCATTTCTTTAAAAAAAAGCTCCTAGTTAATCGTTGCATCCTTAAAAAGCAATAGTGTGTAACCATTGTTCTTGTAAAATCAACAGTCAGGTTTTTATGGAATTATTCGTTTCTATTTTCTCCTCAAATTTGACCATATTGAATGGTCCGACAATCCATGTTGTGGTGATCAAATTCGGAAGAGTTCAACGATATGAATTTCCATATTAAAATATGTTCAGTTAATTTTTAATGAATAGGGTCTTCCTATCTTTCAAAATCGCGCAAATATTTTCTCGGACCTGACTGCATATTGTGACGGGCCGGACTTTGCCGACCGTTGCCGTCAGCTTAATTAGTTCAAATTTTACGCGATCATTCATATCGATATTTCCTTTCCGTCGACCCTTCCAAATTTGACCCAAACCTTTCAACAGCTTGCTTTTCCACCATCACTTCGTCCAGTCCCCAAAAGATAGCCGGGGAACGAGTTCTGGATTTTTGCGTGATAATATAGACACAGGCCAAATTAAAGAGCGCACACATCGACATCGGTCCCAAGCGCCACAGATTAAGCTTAAACGACTGGAAAATTGAATATCCATAGAAAAAAACGAAAGCTCCATAGCTTCATTGGTTTGCTCAATAGATGGCGTATTACAACTCATCATTATATTGCTGTCCTTTTCTTGCTATGTGTTTCGACAAGTTTCATCTAATCATGACCTATATAGCCTTCTAACTTTCCGAGCAAAAATCTATATGAATGGTCGTGTGGTCAGATACGTGGGTATCGACACCAACGACCATTACTCAAATCTCACTTGCTTCAGTGCTGGTGGTTTCCATTGGAGTTTAGTATTTAAACAATCGTATCGCCGTTCTAGTTCTAGCGATGCATAACTTCAATGCAATACCATACAACAGTACAGAGGAAATGAGAAGACTCTCCTCCAAGCGAGGAAGCTCCACTGGTTGGGTATCCCACAAACAGATGACGCCACCAGTTTTTTTTGCTATTTTTAGAATGCATGAGTCGTTTGCCGTCTGCTAAACGATGTCTTTTTACATTCCGTTTAGGCTGAGAGCTTGAGTCGTTAAGAAGCCGTTTGGTGGTCGTTTAGTGGATTTGTGGCACTTGGGGTATCGATTCTTGAATGAAACCTCAACAGATAAAAAGAGCGTGCTTGGTGTCAGCCAATTTTTCTTGCTAATTTCTATGGCTACGAACCGTTGTGTTGAGATCGGTTTCGGAGCCTTTTAATGTCGTATGTGCATGTAGTTTGCGTGAGGCATCTCTTGTAACGGATTTTCGCTTTACCCAACTCGTGCGTAGCGTTCAATGCATTTTATCCAACGCTTTGGGCCTACGATGATGAAATGATATTGTTTTGAGCTGTGGGCATGTATCTCAGCGTTCTGCGCTTCCAAGTAAGGTAAAAATATTGGACACGTTAAAAAGGCAAATGTTTTCTGTTTCTGATAGTAAAATGCTTCTGATAAATATAATAAATATGCTTCTGATAGGTCTGGTAGTAATAGTAAATCTGATTGTAAACATAACCCCCGAGGGGGAAATGGGGGTATATTGGGTTGACAACACCAAATGGAAGGGGCCCCTCAATCGACGGGATCATCAACGGGGCTCCCAAATGGCCGAGGCAATGGAGATTGTTCTTCGTATTATGGCTGTATATGGCAGTATGTAGATGCAGCTGTAACGGTTTTTGGTCTTGTCGATAAAAAAAAACCATGTATAAATTAACAAGGTCCATAGGTTCCTTGAGTATTTTTATACCCTTCCCTCTTCCTTCTAACTGAAACCTTTCCCATTTCCCCTTCTCTTCGGTCCACAAACTTGATGTGGTCGATTAGGGGCAACAATGAAAATTTTAGTTTTTGCATTTAAAGACACACCCACACACCACACACTCCACTATCCCAGGCCAGGAATGTGAATACCATTTTTCGTGTGAAACATCTGTGTGCTTTCGGCACACAATCGCAAAGCGGTAGCAGGGGCCCCGTATACAAGAACAGGACGGTTCATCCCAGCCAAGAGCGCACACAATGACATCGATTTAACCATTTCTCGAATGTAACCTCAACCCACTGAAGCACCGTTGACCAAACGATCTTCCTAGGCTTTTTTAAAGCGACGCGAGCTTGGTGTCAATTTTTCCTGCTAATTTCTCCGGCTACAAGCCGGTGTATTGAAATTTTGTGTAGGGGCCTTTAAATTTTTGTCTGTGTATGATGTGTGCTTGTGGCTGTTGTAACGGGTTTTCTTTGTGGTTAAACGCAGCGTTCTGTTCTGTGTTCTGTGCATTGGATTTTAGCAGCAAGTGTCTCCGCGAATCTCAGGCTTAAGATGTGAATACCATTTTGGCGTGAAAACAGCTGTCTGTTTTCGGGACACATCTGCATAACAAGTATAGGGGCCCCCAGACAAGCACAGGCACGTTTCATCCAAGCCAAATTGAAAAGCGCACACATGGATATCGATGGAATCGTTTCTCGAATGAAACCTCTACCCACTGGAGCACCGTTGCTTGCTTGATGTTAGTCAATTTTTCCTGTATAACGACCAAGCGTTTTACGGGTGGCGAAAGGTTAATTGGCCGTTTTAATAATATTTAGCACAATTCGGAAGAGCACACAATTAATTATACACAGAAGTCAGTGGCTTACGTCTGTTCAGTTCAATGTCGCGCCAAGAAGAGAGCTTTATTCTATGACAGTTCATCTAGCACCCCGGGTGCTCCAGCGGTCAAGATATAACGCGTTTATACCGCTGCGTTCGGGATTCAGGTTGAGTGCACAGTGGGCGATATTAGTCCGGACGTTACACCTGCTAATTTAATTTTTAATTTTTTAATTTTTTTTTAAATTATTTTTTGTATTGATATTGTGTTTCGGGGCCTTTAAATTTTTGTTTGGGTGTGTTGTATGCTTGTGTTGTGTAACGGGTTTTCGGTGGTAGTTAAGCGCAGCGTTCTGTGCATTCCATTTTAGCAGCAAGATGCTCTGCGTGGTTTTGGGTTTGGGTGTCTCGTGCATAGGCCATCCACACCAGCAAAAATTTACGGTTTCTCGCTCTGTCCAATACTTTGCGCCAACGATGCCAATTTGAGCGGTGCGCGCGTGTCGCAGCGTTCTTCGCTTGCGACTTTGATGCAAGTATTGGCAGATTTCTTAGCACATTCATCGTACAGTATGGGGCCCCGGTTTTCGGTTTTTTTTGCCCCGGAGGCAATTCGGGGCCCTCGACAAAATACAGTGCGTGAAGCGATGGGAAAAATGAATTAATGAAAAATAAGTCTTTTTGAAGTAGATGGTAAAAGTCCCAATTAGTGGAGGGGGGGGGGGGGGGAGAATCGATACGAAGTCGAACATCCACAATGACGGGGCCCCCTAGAAAGCCGGGCCCCCTAGAAAGCCGGGGCCCCTGGCGGCCGCCCAGTCCGCCCACCGTTTAACGCGCCACTGATCCAAACTCAAATGAAGTTCAGTCTAAAATACGTGCATTGACTACTGGATCAAAAGTTGCAGCTCGAGAATATGTTCGCGGAAACAAGTGGGAGTTTGGGACAGTTAAGGAACGTCTAGGTAAACTCCACTATTTAGTGAAACTTAATGATGGGCGGACCTGGAAAAGGCATATCGATCAACTACGTAGTGTTGGTGCAGGGCTATCGGAATCTATTAAGGAAGAAATTTCTTTGCGCCGTGAAGAGATTGGTGGTGAAAATTTCTACGACAAAACTATCGCAGCCACTCCAGACACTACTACAAATACATACAACTACGATAACACTTATACATCCACTGACATGTCCCTCCCTGCTATCCCGACTACTCCAAAACCTGAAACGGGTATCCAACTACCGATTTCTAACGAAACAGCTGCAATTGATCAACCCACAGGGTCAGCGGACTTGCCGGTGGACCAAACGCAAATAGCCAGAATTGCTTAAGCAGCTCATTTTGGCACGCTAAAGATCGCTGCTCTAATTCGCCTTTTGCAGTAGATAAACAGCATCAAAGTTCTATGTGGGTCTTTCAAACAGCGCCTAAGCAGCTTCCTTATGCCACGATGCCAGGGATTATTTTTCTAGGTGTTTTATTTTCAAGCAAGCGTCATCGATGAAATAAACAACAAGATTTGTTTCGTTTAAACACACATGTATATTTTTAAATCTTTTGTATTGATAAATTACACAAATTTTACACAATTTACTGATAATTCACAATCACTTCACTCAATATTCATTCTTCAATTAACGAATCTAACTTGTGCAGCAGCAATGAGATTTTTGCATCGTCCGTCTTTGACACTTTGACAAGAGCCACCTTGAACCGATGACATGCATTAAAAAGCTATAAAGTTCCACCAAGTTCAATACCCTTTCTTAACAAGCCTTCAAGTTCCATCATGAACCCTACACATAGTGCTAATCAGCCGCAATGTTCCAAAGAGTACCATGTGCCTGTTAAAAAGCTCCATAGTTCCGAAAAGTACCGTCTATCTCTTAATCAGCCACAAAGTACGACATCGGAACGATTTTTCTTTAAACAGCCCTAAATCAGCTACAAAGTACGAGCTGGCTATTTGGGATTTTGCTCTCCCAAAAGATGCCAGAACGCTTCTAAACACCAATAGAAAGCGTCCAAAATTAAAGATCTGGGAAATGGTTCATTCTGGAACCGTGGCATTAGGAAAAGTCTAATTCAAAGTTTACGGTAAGGCTATTTGAAACACATTTAGAATAAATTAATTTATTAATTTTTTCCATTATTTAATTGCTTTTTTGTTTTTGTTTTGTTTTTAGATTTGCAACAGTATCAGAAACACTATCTTTATTTTCATTTTCATCGACGGGCTTCCGTTGCACAAAAGCAGTAAAATTCAATTTTGGCCGATCATGATCAACATAAAGGAAATGCCTCAGATTGCCCCAATCACAGCAGCTGTTTTTTGTGGACGTACCAAACCAAAAGATGTGAGAAGGTTTATGAAACCACTGGTGCATGAGCTGAATATGTTAATGGACGTTGGTATGGTGCTGAATAATCGTCGAGTCACAATTAAAGTACGGGCAATAATAGCGGATTCTCCTGCCAGAGCTTTTTTAAAAGGTAAATACAAAGTAAGCATGTATTTAAAAAAAATTGAAAGATACTAATCCTTTTCATCAAATGTCTGTACTTTTGACCGAATTTGTTTGTATCATTCGTACGTTCTTTATTACGTAAACAAGTAACACTTCCTCTTACATTCTATCACTTAGAATTGGTCCCTAAATAACGCTTTTATACAAACACTATTTCATATCATAAATTTGGTTGTCAAAAGTGCGGATTATTGGGCGTGAACCTTACTTTACCCGATTGGTACATCTGTAGTAGAACTATTATCGGATTTAACCAATCAGGTGAAACGGTTAACTACTTTCTTTGAAAAAAAAAAATAAATTATTTTTATTTGATATAACGCCAAACTAACTAAAACTTTATTGCACGAGCCAAACCAACACCAAACTACTTGATAACCGATACCAAAAAGTGCCGCGTCTTTTTTTCGCCATCGCGACGCAAAACCGCTCGATCATCGTACTCCGCTTCGTCCGATCGCTCGCTTTCTCGGTTTTCGGACAAAAATCGGCATCGTTTCTAAATGACTCCGCCAAGCGGCTTCGTAAGGAAGGTGCTATATTCCAAGGCTAGAACCTTTTACCATCCGGAGCCGCCAGTCGACATCCGGAATCTTACGAATCGTCGGAGTCAATAGCCAGTTCCAGCTGCCGGCTAATGGATACGGATTGCTCTGTTGGCAACCACTTAGGAAATGACTGAATGTAGTTGTCGAAGTCTTTTTTCATGCAACTTGTATGGTTTTGACAGGTAACGCATCTTTAGTGCGCGCTCTGACGCAGACGAAAAACTGCTAGACGTCTTATATGTTTTCCTCCTCAAATTCCAACGCGCTATATTTTTTCGCCTTCCCATATCTTTTGTTAAGATTTGAAATCTATAAAAGGATTTTCCAGTGTGTTTTATACTTTTATTCATACAGAAACTTGCCCCACACTTCCTTTGCAATTTGTGTAAGCCTTGTACGCTTAGTGTGTGCGACAGTGTGCGTGTACACACTGTCGTCCCCGTGGACGTTGACCGGTGGCAGCGCAACTGCCACGGCAAGTCCAAGGGTCGGCACGCACGGCTGCCCACAACATCTCTCCCTTTATTTATCCGGAGGAGTCGAACCGACACGGGATATTCCACTGAGGGAATACCGGTGTGGTGACACCTTCCGTCCGATGCTGATGAAATCTGGGAATGCTGTGGTGTGGGCGCTTTTCTTAGCTTACGGCTACCGGCACCCTTTTCCGCCCCGCCATCGCCATCGCACTTGATCCGTGTTGGCGACGATTACTTGCGGCGGCGGTGATGCTGCGTGTGCCTTCATCGGGTTGAAGCTCCCTGATTATTGGTTGAGATGGTGATTATGAAGTCCCTGTTCATGAAACGGGCTGTAGCCGGGGCGGCATGTCCTCCCTTGCCCCTTTAGAACAAGATTGCCACCGGGACGTCATGTGGTCTCGCCCCTCTTTCCACTCACAGTGTTGCAGCACGGCAACCTTGCCCTCCTTGGACATTGTGACACTATTGTTGCTGTTGTTGATGCTGGACGACATGGACCCTCGCCCTTCCTTCACACGTTCCTACTGTTTTTGCTGCTGCACTCTGCTGCTGATGCTTGGTGGCATAGACCCTCGCCCTTACTTCACACGTTGCTGCTGCTCGCTGCTGCTGGTGCTGATGCTGATGCAAGTGATGCTGCATCCAGGGCGGTATGGCACCCTTGCCCTCTCGATCACGATGCAGCCAGGGCGGCATGACCCTTCACCCTTTCTTTGCGCGTTGCTGTTACTCGTAGTGCAAGCTTTTGTATGGGATTGGACATAAATGACAGCAGCTGCGATTTTGCCGCTTCGTCGCATGCAATTTGTTTAATTTCAAATGGTTTAAATCACATCATATAATGATTATCCCTATAGAGAAACAATAATGAGTCATAATAGTACCTCAAACAGGTGGTAAATTAAGAAAACTAATTTCTTGGCGCATGTGAAAAAATCGCATTCAGCGCTTTTCTGTCCATTATCTAAGAGAACGGCTAAAAACTAAATGTATAGCGTCGGTTCCCACCTTCTAACGGTGCTTTTTTAAATGATTATGTTTAAAATTATAGATACACGGTACCTCTTATGCGCGGATTCGGAGATACGCGGTTTTCTGAATTTGAAAGTTCTTTGAGCAAATTTTACTGATTTGACACATCTACTGTCAAAGGCCAAAAAAATTCCCCTTTGTTCGAATGTTCAAAACATTTCAAAAGAGTTAAAACTGCTAAATTTAGTCAGAATTTTATCAAATAATTAACTAAGTAGCTAAAACTACCCCATGCTTGCAAAATTACATGAACATTAGTTTAATTTGGGCTGAAAATTACTGGATTCGACTTACGCGGAAATTCGAGATACGCGGTATTTTTCGGGCGTTTTCGGTTCCCATTAATCGTGTATCTCGGGGACCACCTGTATTCATTTTTTTATTTTTTTCTTCTATATTGTACTAGTAGTGTAAGTTTTATGTTTTAAAACTTTTACACATTTATTAAAACGAATACAATAGTAAATAATAACAAAACACAATACAATAAAGTATGGAGCCGCGCGCACGGGCCGCACCGTGAGCCCTGCTCGACCGGTAGCCTGTAACACACTCACTCTTCTGGGTTAGGTGCGCTCTGCACACACTTAGCGCGTATCGCTAAGTGTCGCGTAGTAGTGTGCGTGAGCGCAGTGTCGATTCCTGGATGTCGACCAGCAGCAGCACAACTGCTACGGCAAATCCAGGGCTCGGCACGTCTATCCACAACAGTAAGGTAGATAAGTTAGTTTAATTTAGCGTAACTTGATCAAAAGGCTCTAGGCCTACTATTATTCTTACCAAAATTAAAAATCAGACTGCCTCCTGGCAAAATTCTTCACAACGATTAAAAGCTGTGGCTTTACGCTACATCTCGCAAATCATGTGTGTTCATGTACTTTATAAGATATCAATTCAAATGCGAATATATAGTACTCATACTATTTTTCTTTTCAGGTGTTGCATATTTCAATGCAAAGGAGGGATGTGCAAAGGGCACCTGCGAGGGAGAATTCAATGACGAAGGCAGATGTACCATTTTTAAGGATACAAATGCACCACTGAGAACGGATCGTAACTTTCGTCGTAAGGCGTACGGAAAACATCACAGGGAAGTATCGCCTCTTCTAGGCTTGCAGAATTTCGATATTATTGAGGATGTCATAGTTGGTGACAATCTTCATTTAATCGATTTGGAGATAATGCGTAGATTACTATTAGGTTGGAGGGATGGAAAACTAGGTTTTAGAACTAAATGGTTTGCTAAACAGATTGAAGAAAAATCTAAAAAAAAAATATAAAAGTTAAACTGCCCAAAGAAATTTATCGAAAACTTGGTCCACTAGAAGACCTCAAATTTTGGAAAGGTACCCAATTCCACAGTGTAGCATATCTGCTATACTTACTTACTTACTTATCCGGCGCTACAACCGCTTTGCGGTCTTGGCCTGCCTCAGGAGTGTCCGAAACCGCTCACGGTCTCGCGCCTTCGTCTGCTAGTCCGTTATCCGGCCTTAATGGCGGACGCCTCCACGCCATCTTGCCACCTCAATTTGGGCCTACCACGCCTCCTCTGTCCTTGTGGACGGCCTAAAAAGACTTTACGGGCTGGGTCGTCCGTTTCCATGCGTACAACATGGCCAGCCCACCGGAGCCTGGCGAGCTTTATACGCTGTACGACAGTGAGGTCGCCGTACATCTCGTATAGCTCGTCATTATAGCGGCTCCTCCATTGTCCTTCCACACATACGGGCCAAGTATCCTTCTGAGCATCTTCCTCTCGAACGCGGCTAAGAGGGTTTCGTCAGATTTGGACAGTGTCCATGTCTCAGAGGCGTATGTGAGCACTGGTACTATATAGGTACTATATAGTCCCAGCTTCGTCCGTCGCGACAGGTTCTTTGAGGTGAACTGCTTTTTCAGGCTGTAGAATGACCGGTTGGCAGCCAGCATCCTTGCGCGCAACTCAGCTTCCATGCTATTGTCGTTGCTGACCTTTGATCCCAGATAGGTGAATTGTGGGACGACTTCAAAAGTGCGTTCACCTATCTGCACGTCACGCCTACGTAGATTCTGATTATTTGTTGGCGGGCCCGCTGATGTTGCCACCATCAGTTTGGTCTTTGCCTCGTTTATCTGCAATCCGAGGTTCTCTGCCGCCTGCTCTATCCCTTGGTAGGCTTCTGCTACATAGGAGAGCCGCAGACTAATGATGTCTATATCATCAGCGTATGCCAGGATCTGGGTTGACTTATAGAAGATGGTTCCCGTAGTCTCCACCCTCGAGTCACGGATGGCTCTCTCTAGCGCCAGGTTGAATAAGAGACAAGCAAAACCGTCCCCCTGGCGCAGACCTTTGGTGGTAGCAAAAGGTCCTGAGAGTTTTCCATCCACCCTCACCTGGCATGTGACGTTGGTCATAGTCATTCTAACTAGCCTTATCAGTTTGGCCGGGATTCCAAAAGAGCTCATAGCGTCATACAGTTTTACCCTGGCTATGCTATCATATGCGGCTTTGAAGTCAATGAAGAGATGGTATGTGTCGTTTCTGTATTCAGCCATCTTCTCCAAGATCTGCCGCATGGTGAAGATCTGATCAGTGGTAGATTTTCCGTTTCGGAATCCTCTTTGATAGTTTCCGACTATCTCTTCGACGTGCGGGACAAGGCGATCCTGAAGGATCAGGGAGAATATTTTATAGGCGGTATTCAACACCGTAATGATGATGATGATGATGATGATGAGTCCCACCTCTTACCCCGATATAGTATTGAGAGGAACGATTGTATCTTATCGATAATTGTGTTGTTGTAAATTAGTAATTAAGCAAATAATCAAATCATAAGGCAAGTAAGTATTTCAAGAACGTGGTGGCTACAAAACTTCTTTCTTCTCCTTTTTCTATGAAGCAGTCATGGTCGGTCTCAATACATGGTATCTGCTTTCGTTTCTCTTGTATAGCCGGTTCAACCTACAACCAACTAATGGCGATAGAGAACCACTTTCAAAACTATCTCACAGCGTACTTTTTCCTTATTCCGTTACTGTACAATTTATGACGATTCACGTTTCGGGTTGCATTGGACCAGACCACTACCCCAGGAAAGTTATCAAATTATATATACTATTTTTCGCGCGCGTGTCTCAATGCTATATCGACTCATTCTTTTCTTTTATTTTTGTTTTTGTGTTAACTTGTTTATTTATTTTAACTTTTTTAAATTTAATTTTAAAAAGATATATAGAAAGAGATAAAGCAAAAAAAAAGCTAAAATCGTCATCATCATCAAAGCTGGTGATGACAAGTGAGGTTTACACAACAAGTGACTAAAACATTTATTTATCAAATTATATTTCATTCACGCTTTCGCGGATTTCGTCTTTTCTAAATTAATCTACTTCCTTACTATTGTCACAACAGTCATACTTCATACAATAGTGGCCTTGATGTGAGTTGCACACAGTCTCTTAAATTGGGGTATAGTCTCTGCATTACAAACCACTCTGGGCATCATATTAAAAGTTTGTATGCCTTTGAAAAACAAAGAGTTCATTGCTGATGCTGTCTCAACCTTAGGAACTCTCGGATCGGCTGCTCTTCTTGTGTTGTAGTCGTGCACATTTAATCCTCGAACAACCCGATCACAAAGATATTGAGGCAAGTGACTGTTCAGGAGTTTATAAACAAAAATCATTGTTTGGTACATTACCCGCTGTTTCACCGACATCCATTTTAGGGTATCCAGCATAATCAATGACGACGTATACCATCCGCACCCTAGAATAGCTCGTATTGCTCTGTTTTGCAGTTTCTGCATTCTTGTCATTTGTCCTGCATTAGCCATAAAAAGAATTGACGGACAAAAATCCAGATGTGGAGCCATAAGAGACTTGTAAAGCTGTATCTTTGCAAAAACACTTAAGTCTTTTTTTAGTCGACAAATAATCCCGCATTTTTTCGCCATTTTCTTAATGATATTATCAATGTGGCTTTTAAATTTCAGTTCTTCATCTATTGTGACTCCAAGATATTTTATTTCTTTAACTCTCTCTATGGCCTCGTCATCAATATTGATCTGTAAGTCAAAGAGGGTCTTGGTACGGGACAGCACTAACATTTTAGTTTTTTTTGCATTTAATTTCAATTTTTTGTACTTCAACCATTGATCTAGCGAGGCCAGATCCTCATTCAGCTTCGTTGTTGCTTCTTTTACAGAGCTACAAGAGAGAAAGACCACCGTGTCGTCAGCAAAGAGATTAATATCACAAAATTTTAATACATTTTTCATGTCATTTATATACATAATAAACAAAATAGGACCAAGCACACTTCCTTGGGGGACTCCCAATGAGTTTTCAAGAGATTCCGATGTTGTGGTTTTAAAACGAGTCCTCTGAGTTCTCCCTTCTAAATAATTTTTAAACCAATCAAGTTCTTGTCCCACAATACCGAAGTTTTTTAAGGCATTGATTAACAAAGGTCTCGATATTGTTTCAAAGGCTCTTTTCAAATCTAAAAAGACAGCTAATGTTATATGTTTTTTTGTTTAAATTGGTTTTCCACTTCTCAAGTACAAGGTTCAGAGCTGTTTCACAGGAATGAGATTCTCTATATCCTGATTGTTCTGGAACTAATAATTTATTTTCCTTTAAGTATTGAACCAATTGCTCCTTCACCACAAGTTCTAAAATTTTTTCTAGGGTGTTTAGCATATTTATCGGTCTGAACTCTTCTGCAATGATTGTACCATTAATCTTAGGGATAGGAATCACTATTGATTCTTTCCAATCGTTAATCGTTAATAATGTTAAGTAACGTGTCCCCTGTGACACTGAGACAATCTCGTATCACTTTACCATTTATATCATCAAGTCCAGAAGCTCCTTTCAATTTAAAACAGATTCTTTGGAGTGTTTGAATATCAATCGGCTGAAAGTGAAATCTTTTTCTTGTTTGCTCCATATTTTTAATTTGCTCTGGTTCATTGCATTGAGGAATGCTTTTATGTATGTCCATAACACTATTGACAAAGTGTTCATTAAACAACCGAGCAATTTCTGATTCATCTTCGATTATCTTGTCATTAAATTGCACCCTACCTGTTTCATTGGAACCTGTTTGCAACCAACTTTTCAACAACTTCCACAATTGTTTGCTATCATTTTTTGATTCATTTATTTTTCGCTCAAAATAATTTCTTTTCGTCATTCTGAGCTCACGTAGGTATGTAATGTGTTTGATGACTGTTACGGTTGCCATGTGGTATGTTTTGAACTCGCGTTGGTCAGGGTGGCCTTCGTCATCGTTTGCCGAATTAAGTAGAACTGAGGTGGATACTGTTTCGAAGCGAACGTTCGACACTTGATCGTCCAGGCGATCATAGAAACCTTTAGGAGGTTTCCCTTACTGGAAACGTTGGAGTTTAGAGGCCTTACCTTGGGCAGGGGGACATATCTAAACTCTTTAAATGAGAACTCGATAGATGTAGGATGGGCATAGTCCTATCCTGACAGTCCGAACGAATCTGACCTGCCATGATCGGAGTTGGTTTTATTTATACTCTCTATTTTGTGTCAATTATGCTGAATGTCAAGTTTTGAGTTTACATATGGTTGTGCTTATTATGTAAGGTCAGTTCTGGGTTCTGATGCTTACGCGGTGTTTTGTTTCCTACGCTTACGGTTCTGTTTGTACACACGAGGTACGGTGTCTCTGTTGGTTGCTATTATGCAATGCTGTGTATTTACGCTTTACCCACTTGAAGCGTTTTGTGCTGGGTAAGGTTTTTTTCGCACCTCCGGGGTTGTGTGTCGCTTGTGTGTTTTAAGTGTTTTTGGATAAGGGTTTTTCTGCTAACTTACAATTCCTGACGTAAGGTTATTTATGTGGTTTGGGTTGTGTTGGTATCTTGAGTGGTTGGAATTTGGTCTTTTTGTGTGTTGTGTTGTGTTGACAATTAAGTGTAATAAGAAATGTGTGTGAACTGATTGAAAACAGTATAGCATGTGCATGTGCATGCTACACCTCCCCCCTTTAATAGAATAACGTAATGAATTACAATGATTGAAGTTATTCTCCTGTGTACTTAATTAATCTATTTTTGTGTACTGTAGAGATTTTCTTTGTTGTATTATTTTGTATTACGCAATTAGGCCCTTGGTCACTTACTACTGTGAAAGGTCCAATGTAGACTGGATCTAATTTTTTCCTATTTTCATTTTCCAAATATACCTGATCTCCTAAGTTTATAATAAGTGGTACTGTATCTTTATTTAAGGTTTGTTGTCTTTTAATTTTTGCTTTTATCAAATTTTCTCTGGCAATTTCGTTTGATTTTTGGAGTTTATATTTCATTTCGAAATAATATTGGTCAATATTATAAACTGGTTCAATTTTTGTTTTAAATATATCTTGTGGTAAATTCGCTTTTCTACCAAATACTAGTTCGTATGGTGTGTAGTTTGTGTCTGAGTGTTCTGTTGTATTGTAAACAAATTCATAAAATTTTGTCCAATCGTCCCAGTCATCATGATGTTCGTTTGTATAGCTTCTTAGGTATTCGTTTAGACATCTATGATTTCTCTCTAATGATCCTATTGTCTGTGGGTGGTAAGCTGTGCTAAAAGTTTGTTTGATTTTTAAAATTTCTGAGATTTTGTGTAATATTTCATTGTTATATTCTAGTCCTTGATCTGATTTTAATTCTATAAATGTTCCGAATGTAAGGATGAAGTTTTCTACCAATGCCTTGGCTATAGTGTTTGCTTCTTTGTTATGGATAGGTATTACTACGATATATTTCGTTAAGTCACATTGTATGGTTATTGCATACCTGTTGTTTTTGTTAGTTTTTGTTAGAGGTCCTACTGTGTCGATTGAAATTATGTTAAATGGTTTTGTCGGTGTTGTAGTTACAACTGTTTTTTCTTTAGTATGTCTAGTCGTCTTATTAACTATGCATGCTTTACAATTTCGTACGTATTTCTTGATATCATCTTTCATATTTTTCCATTTGTATTTTTCCCTTATTTTCTGGTACAGTCTGTACTGGCCTATATGTCCTCCCGAAGGGGTCATATGATAATCTGAAATTATTCTCAGCCTATCTTTTTCTGTTGTTATCCATCTAGTTGGAGTAAACAGGATTATTTCAAACTTGGTAATGGCTCTGTTGGCTATTTCCTTAATAGTTTGTTGGGAATATTCTTCGAATAAATGATCTTCTTCTGACCATGCTAGCTTATTTCTTCCATATTGTTTCGCGATTTTGCACATTTCCAGAAGAGCAAACTCTAATGCTTGACTTCCATTTACATCATTTCTCAAAAGAAATTTTCCTAGTGCTTTACTATATGAATGGTTGTATATTATGAATTCAACGTTGTTCTTAATTCTCTGCGTACCTATTTTTAGTACTTTTCTCACTTCTAAAGGTCTATCTGTTTTCCACATCGCGGGGTGATCAGTCCCTGTTGTTGCGATTGGTTCGTCTTTGTTTATATCAGTTTTCTCGTTATTTTTCTTAACCATGGCTCTTGTATTAACCATTAAAATCGTTTTGGATTTTGGTATTGATGCTTTTAGGTCATCTGAGTTAAGGATTACTCTTGATAGTGCGTCTGCCGCAACATTAGCTTTACCTGCTAAATATTCTATTTCAAAGTCAAATTCTTCTAAATCTAGTCTCATTCTAGTAAGCTTAGAAGTAGGATTTTTCATACCAAATAAGTATGCTAATGGTCTATGATCTGTTCTAACTATAAATTTTGTCCATATACGTAAGGTTTAAAATAATTAATTGCCCAATGTATAGCTGTAAGCTCTTTCTCGATAATTGGCTTATTCTTTTCCCCTGGTGTAAAACTTTTACTCGCAAATGCGACTGGCAAATCGTTTCCATCTGTTATTTGTGATAACACTGCACCACATGCCATATCCGATGCGTCTGTCGTAATTATGAATTGCTTTTTAAAATCTGGATATTGTAAAATTGTGGGTGAGAGTAAGCTTTGTTTCAATGTATCAAAAGCTGCTTGACATTCTGAAGTCCATGCAAACTTAACATTTTTCTTAATCAATTATTAATTGGTTTAGCTATCTTAGCAAAATTCTGTACAAATTTACGATAATAATTACAAAATGCGACAAAACGTCTTGCTTCATCAGCATTAGTAGGAATCGGGAAGTTTTTAATTGTGTCAAACTTCGCGTCGTCCGGATAAATTCCTTTATCTGTTATTTTATGACCTAAGTACGTTACTTCTGTTTTAAAGAAACAACATTTCTCTGCATTTAGTTTAAGGTTATACTTTCTTAGCCTTTCAAAAACTTTACCTAAATTACTGATATGATGCCGTGCACTGCATCCAGTAACTATAATATCATCTATATATACAAATGCTAGCTCTGGTGTTAAACCAGCCATAGCGATAGCCATCATTCTTTGAAAGCTGTTTGGGCTAATGTTGAGTCCAAATGGCATTCTTGTAAACTGATAGTTGTATAGTTGTATAGTGTATAGTTGTGCCTGTAGGTGTCGAAAAAGCTGTGTATTTTCTCGAATTTTTATCAAGTTTGATTTGATGAAACCCTGACATCAAATCCAATGTGCTGAAATATTTGGCTCTTCCTAACTGATCTAGTATCGTGTCTATGCGGGGTAAAGGGAATTTGTCTGGTAAAATTTTCTTGTTTAACTGCCGAAAATCCACTACTAAACGCCATTTCTTCTTGCCTTCAACTGATTTCTTTGGTACTAATAGTATCGGTGAATTATATGACGAAACAGAATGTTCAATAATGTTATTTTTCAACATCTTTTCTACCTGCGATTGCATTTCCTCACTTTGTGAATGTATTTGTTTATAATTTGGTATATAAGAAGGAATGTTATCTTTCAATGAAATTTCTTGGGTATAAAAATTGTTAGTAGAGACCGGTTCATCTTCTAAACAAATATATCCGAGAATTTTGTGATCAGATTTTCTAATTCTTCTCTTGCTATTTGTGGAATATTTTCTATGCGAATTTTGTTATGAATTTTCTGAATTCGTTCCCTAGCTGTGTTTGGTTTTCTCTGTAGCTGCTCATAATCTCTTAAAGGTTCGACTTCTGGTGTATAAGATTTTATGTTAAAAGAAACATCTTATCTGTGGTATTAATGAATTTGATATACTGATTACGTTTTGAGACTATTGTGTTTCCGCAAAATACCCCTGGTTGGATTTCTTGTGATAAGATGATTGAATCTTCTGTCAAGTTTGGTATACTTATTTTTCGAACTACTTCACTTCGTTTTGGTAAAATATAATTTCCATTTACATTGTCTTCTATTGGATGTGAAATCAATCCGTTATCAGATGAGAAGTATATCATCCAATTAACATAATCAACAATACATCTGTGCTTTATAAAGTCTTTTCCTAACAGTCCGTCAGAAAAAATGGATTCTACGTCTTCTATTATATGAAATTCGTGTATAATGGAATAATCGCCAAAGTGAATTGTTGTCATAGCAGTACCTAAAGTCTCTGATTCATGGTCACTAGAGCTTATCAAAGTTAATTTTTTAGATGTATTGATCTTGCAACCTGGTTTTAATTTACTAGCTTTAAGTACGGATACGGTTGCTCCTGTATCTATGATGAGTGTGCTATAGATTTCCTTTGCAATTTCTATTTTAACTTTAACAAAATTATCTGCATCAGTGTTTATGGTTAGTATAGGGTATTTTCTGATACTTGAGAGTGGCCTAAAAAATTATTCTGTTCTTCGGCTGTTACTGTGTTATGAATAGGCGCTCGATTATTTTGCCAATTGCTATTATTTCTATTTGATTGTACGTACTGGTTTCTGTTGGAATAATTTTGTCGATTTGCATGCTGATTTCTGTTGTTGTTAGTGTTATTGTTGTTATATCTGAAGTTATTATTATTTCTGTTGTTGTTCTGTCCATATCTTGCGGGTGGGAACCTGGGTGGGATTTGTGTCTGATATCTATTATTATTTGAGAATTTGTTGAATTTGTTCCTTCCTTGGTAGTTGTTTCCATACCCTCTATTGTTCCTGGTAGCGTTTGAATATAGGATCTTTGTCTGATCATTCTTTCCCTTTTTCGTTCTATCTTCTAGCTCCAACTTTACAGCTTGCTCTATTGCTTCATGCAAGGTTTCGAATTTACTTGATCTCATTATAATTTGGTCTCGCCATCTTTAAGTCCATAACTCAATGCACTGATTCCTGATTTAGTTGCCTTTTTTCTAGCTACTTCTGGTGCTATCTCTTCTGCAATGTATGCCTCTTCTAGTTGTTGCGTTAATTTTTCAATAACGCTTCCAAAATCTTCTATCGTTCCAGTCTGTTTAGTATTGTCCATTTTTGATACTACGATCTCTGGTGTTACCTTTATGCTGCACCTGTCTTGTAATTTGCTAACTATATCTTCAATTGAAGTTGGGGCTTCCCCTACTACAATTCGTGCTTTTCCTGTTAGACGTCCTAGTACCAGTTGTATTACTGTTTCTTTATTTCTGGCTTTGCTATTTTCTTTAATACATTTAAGTTTGACACCACACCTTTCAAATCCTTCTCATTACCATCATACTTTGATATGAGAGAAGTGGTGATTTTAATCAATTCCATAATGTCAGCCATTTTGTCAGGTTTCGTTTCTATTGTTATGTCAAATTGGTTCTTTGATAATGTCGTATTTAACGAATCTGGATGTCTCTCGAAGTGTATTTTTATGCACTTATTTATTTCGTAGTATACGTATCTACTCTTTTTAACTAGCTTTGTTAATATTTCATCTTTAATAGACGATTCGTGCTTTCGTAGGAGTTCTTGTATTTCGTCGTATATTTCCTTAGTATTATCCCTTAATGTTGTTAACGCGCAAAGCCTATAACATCTGTTCAGCTGTTTCACCTGATCATAAATTTTATCTAATATTTCTATTTTCTCGAATAGTTTTTGCATATTTATGCAGCCTCATCAGTAAAATTTCATATTTACGTATGTAACCTTGTACCTTGTTTAAATACATAGCATGTATTTGTTATTGTTGCTGCTCATGGTGTAACGCTCGTTACCGGTGCTCGGTGTTTAATTGGTGCTTATGTGAAGTTGTAGGGTGTCATCAGTCGTCGCTCGATGTCTTGTCGTCTTCCACGTTGGGAACGGTTGTTCCATTCAATCACACTAGTCACATCTCGTATACCGTAGTCTCGCCATTCATTCTATCACCTTTCAGATGAACATCACTTCTACATAGGTATTGCTTATGGTTTCACTGCACTGCTTCTCATTACTCATGACATCATTATTTCCGTTTACTTTAGTTTTGGGGTCGATGCGATGTTCCTCACTTCAAGGTAGCTCTAGTTTGCAAACTGATCGCTTAAGGGTTTATTCATAATGTTGTTGCATTTTTGCACGTTGAGGAAGGTTGTCACAACACTTTTTTTTACATAATTGCTTTATATCACACTTTTTTTTTCCCCTTCAAACGGTTCATCACTTATATTTTCGATGAGTTGTCATTTTGTACACCACACTGTATTTGCTTTTGGTCGCTCATTCATAGCGATTGTTTTTTTTTATATGGGTCACTTGTGCCAGCTGCGTTGTTCAATACAAATTTGCACATTTGACACTTTTATCCGTCGTATACCGGTTATGGTCAAAAACGCACTTTTTTTTACACTATTTGATGCGTTAGCACGACACTGCTGTACGTTACCGTTGTACGTATCACAAATAATTGTTTATACTTCTGCCCGCCGATTGCAGATTAAGGTCACGGTCGCCATGTAATGTGTTTGATGACTGTTACGGTTGCCATGTGGTATGTTTTGAACTCGCGTTGGTCAGGGTGGCCTTCGTCATCGTTTGCCGAATTAAGTAGAACTGAGGTGGATACTGTTTCGAAGCGGACGTTCGACACTTGATCGTCCAGGCGATCATAGAAACCTTTAGGAGGTTTCCCTTACTGGAAACGTTGGAGTTTAGAGGCCTTACCTTGGGCAGGGGGACATATCTAAACTCTTTAAATGAGAACTCGATAGATGTAGGATGGGCATAGTCCTATCCTGACAGTCCGAACGAATCTGACCTGCCATGATCGGAGTTGGTTTTATTTATACTCTCTATTTTGTGTCAATTATGCTGAATGTCAAGTTTTGAGTTTACATATGGTTGTGCTTATTATGTAAGGTCAGTTCTGGGTTCTGATGCTTACGCGGTGTTTTGTTTCCTACGCTTACGGTTCTGTTGTACACACGAGGTACGGTGTCTCTGTTGGTTGCTATTATGCAATGCTGTGTATTTACGCTTTACCCACTTGAAGCGTTTTGTGCTGGGTAAGGTTTTTTTCGCACCTCCGGGGTTGTGTGTCGCTTGTGTGTTTTAAGTGTTTTTGGATAAGGTTTTTCTGCTAACTTACAATTCCTGACGTAAGGTTATTTATGTGTTTGGGTTGTGTTGGTATCTTGAGTGGTTGGAATTGGTCTTTTTGTGTGTTTGTTGTGTTGACAATTAAGTGTAATAAGAAATGTGTGTGAACTGATTGAAAACAGTATAGCATGTGCATGTGCATGCTACACCTCCCCCCTTTAATAGAATAACGTAATGAATTACAATGATTGAAGTTATTCTCCTGTGTACTTAATTAATCTATTTTTGTGTACTGTAGAGATTTCTTTGTTGTATTATTTTGTATTACGCAATTAGGCCCTTGGTCACTTACTACTGTGAAAGGTCCAATGTAGACTGGATCTAATTTTTTCCTATTTTCATTTTCCAAATATACCTGATCTCCTAAGTTTATAATAAGTGGTACTGTATCTTTATTTAAGGTTTGTTGTCTTTTAATTTTTGCTTTTATCAAATTTTCTCTGGCAATTTCGTTTGATTTTTGGAGTTTATATTTCATTTCGAAATAATATTGGTCAATATTATAAACTGGTTCAATTTTTGTTTTAAATATATCTTGTGGTAAATTCGCTTTTCTACCAAATACTAGTTCGTATGGTGTGTAGTTTGTGTCTGAGTGTTCTGTTGTATTGTAAACAAATTCATAAAATTTTGTCCAATCGTCCCAGTCATCATGATGTTCGTTTGTATAGCTTCTTAGGTATTCGTTTAGACATCTATGATTCTCTCTAATGATCCTATTGTCTGTGGGTGGTAAGCTGTGCTAAAAGTTTGTTTGATTTTTAAAATTTCTGAGATTTTGTGTAATATTTCATTGTTATATTCTAGTCCTTGATCTGATTTTAATTCTATAAATGTTCCGAATGTAAGGATGAAGTTTTCTACCAATGCCTTGGCTATAGTGTTTGCTTCTTTGTTATGGATAGGTATTACTACGATATATTTCGTTAAGTCACATTGTATGGTTATTGCATACCTGTTGTTTTTGTTAGTTTTTGTTAGAGGTCCTACTGTGTCGATTGAAATTATGTTAAATGGTTTTGTCGGTGTTGTAGTTACAACTGTTTTTTCTTTAGTATGTCTAGTCGTCTTATTAACTATGCATGCTTTACAATTTCGTACGTATTTCTTGATATCATCTTTCATATTTTTCCATTTGTATTTTTCCCTTATTTTCTGGTACAGTCTGTACTGGCCTATATGTCCTCCCGAAGGGGTCATATGATAATCTGAAATTATTCTCAGCCTATCTTTTTCTGTTGTTATCCATCTAGTTGGAGTAAACAGGATTATTTCAAACTTGGTAATGGCTCTGTTGGCTATTTCCTTAATAGTTTGTTGGGAATATTCTTCGAATAAATGATCTTCTTCTGACCATGCTAGCTTATTTCTTCCATATTGTTTCGCGATTTTGCACATTTCCAGAAGAGCAAACTCTAATGCTTGACTTCCATTTACATCATTTCTCAAAAGAAATTTTCCTAGTGCTTTACTATATGAATGGTTGTATATTATGAATTCAACGTTGTTCTTAATTCTCTGCGTACCTATTTTTAGTACTTTTCTCACTTCTAAAGGTCTATCTGTTTTCCACATCGCGGGGTGATCAGTCCCTGTTGTTGCGATTGGTTCGTCTTTGTTTATATCAGTTTTCTCGTTATTTTTCTTAACCATGGCTCTTGTATTAACCATTAAAATCGTTTTGGATTTTGGTATTGATGCTTTTAGGTCATCTGAGTTAAGGATTACTCTTGATAGTGCGTCTGCCGCAACATTAGCTTTACCTGCTAAATATTCTATTTCAAAGTCAAATTCTTCTAAATCTAGTCTCATTCTAGTAAGCTTAGAAGTAGGATTTTTCATACCAAATAAGTATGCTAATGGTCTATGATCTGTTCTAACTATAAATTTTTGTCCATATACGTAAGGTTTAAAATAATTAATTGCCCAATGTATAGCTGTAAGCTCTTTCTCGATAATTGGCTTATTCTTTTCCCCTGGTGTAAAACTTTTACTCGCAAATGCGACTGGCAAATCGTTTCCATCTGTTATTTGTGATAACACTGCACCACATGCCATATCCGATGCGTCTGTCGTAATTATGAATTGCTTTTTAAAATCTGGATATTGTAAAATTGTGGGTGAGAGTAAGCTTTGTTTCAATGTATCAAAAGCTGCTTGACATTCTGAAGTCCATGCAAACTTAACATTTTTCTTAATCAAATTATTAATTGGTTTAGCTATCTTAGCAAAATTCTGTACAAATTTACGATAATAATTACAAAATGCGACAAAACGTCTTGCTTCATCAGCATTAGTAGGAATCGGGAAGTTTTTAATTGTGTCAAACTTCGCGTCGTCCGGATAAATTCCTTTATCTGTTATTTTATGACCTAAGTACGTTACTTCTGTTTTAAAGAAACAACATTTCTCTGCATTTAGTTTAAGGTTATACTTTCTTAGCCTTTCAAAAACTTTACCTAAATTACTGATATGATGCCGTGCACTGCATCCAGTAACTATAATATCATCTATATATACAAATGCTAGCTCTGGTGTTAAACCAGCCATAGCGATAGCCATCATTCTTTGAAAGCTGTTTGGGCTAATGTTGAGTCCAAATGGCATTCTTGTAAACTGATAGTTGTATAGTTGTATAGTTGTATAGTATAGTTGTGCCTGTAGGTGTCGAAAAAGCTGTGTATTTTCTCGAATTTTTATCAAGTTTGATTTGATGAAACCCTGACATCAAATCCAATGTGCTGAAATATTTGGCTCTTCCTAACTGATCTAGTATCGTGTCTATGCGGGGTAAAGGGAATTTGTCTGGTAAAATTTTCTTGTTTAACTGCCGAAAATCCACTACTAAACGCCATTTCTTCTTGCCTTCAACTGATTTCTTTGGTACTAATAGTATCGGTGAATTATATGACGAAACAGAATGTTCAATAATGTTATTTTTCAACATCTTTTCTACCTGCGATTGCATTTCCTCACTTTGTGAATGTATTTGTTTATAATTTGGTATATAAGAAGGAATGTTATCTTTCAATGAAATTTCTTGGGTATAAAAATTGTTAGTAGAGACCGGTTCATCTTCTAAACAAAATATATCCGAGAATTTTGTGATCAGATTTTCTAATTCTTCTCTTGCTATTTGTGGAATATTTTCTATGCGAATTTTGTTATGAATTTTCTGAATTCGTTCCCTAGCTGTGTTTGGTTTTCTCTGTAGCTGCTCATAATCTCTTAAAGGTTCGACTTCTGGTGTATAAGATTTTATGTTAAAAGAAACATCTTTATCTGTGGTATTAATGAATTTGATATACTGATTACGTTTTGAGACTATTGTGTTTCCGCAAAATACCCCTGGTTGGATTTCTTGTGATAAGATGATTGAATCTTCTGTCAAGTTTGGTATACTTATTTTTCGAACTACTTCACTTCGTTTTGGTAAAATATAATTTCCATTTACATTGTCTTCTATTGGATGTGAAATCAATCCGTTATCAGATGAGAAGTATATCATCCAATTAACATAATCAACAATACATCTGTGCTTTATAAAGTCTTTTCCTAACAGTCCGTCAGAAAAAATGGATTCTACGTCTTCTATTATATGAAATTCGTGTATAATGGAATAATCGCCAAAGTGAATTGTTGTCATAGCAGTACCTAAAGTCTCTGATTCATGGTCACTAGAGCTTATCAAAGTTAATTTTTTAGATGTATTGATCTTGCAACCTGGTTTTAATTTACTAGCTTTAAGTACGGATACGGTTGCTCCTGTATCTATGATGAGTGTGCTATAGATTTCCTTTGCAATTTCTATTTTAACTTTAACAAAATTATCTGCATCAGTGTTTATGGTTAGTATAGGGTATTTTCTGATACTTGAGAGTGGCCTAAAAAATTATTCTGTTCTTCGGCTGTTACTGTGTTATGAATAGGCGCTCGATTATTTTGCCAATTGCTATTATTTCTATTTGATTGTACGTACTGGTTTCTGTTGGAATAATTTTGTCGATTTGCATGCTGATTTCTGTTGTTGTTAGTGTTATTGTTGTTATATCTGAAGTTATTATTATTTCTGTTGTTGTTCTGTCCATATCTTGCGGGTGGGAACCTGGGTGGGATTTGTGTCTGATATCTATTATTATTTGAGAATTTGTTGAATTTGTTCCTTCCTTGGTAGTTGTTTCCATACCCTCTATTGTTCCTGGTAGCGTTTGAATATAGGATCTTTGTCTGATCATTCTTTCCCTTTTTCGTTCTATCTTCTAGCTCCAACTTTACAGCTTGCTCTATTGCTTCATGCAAGGTTTCGAATTTACTTGATCTCATTATAATTTTGGTCTCGCCATCTTTAAGTCCATAACTCAATGCACTGATTCCTGATTTAGTTGCCTTTTTCTAGCTACTTCTGGTGCTATCTCTTCTGCAATGTATGCCTCTTCTAGTTGTTGCGTTAATTTTTCAATAACGCTTCCAAAATCTTCTATCGTTCCAGTCTGTTTAGTATTGTCCATTTTTGATACTACGATCTCTGGTGTTACCTTTATGCTGCACCTGTCTTGTAATTTGCTAACTATATCTTCAATTGAAGTTGGGGCTTCCCCTACTACAATTCGTGCTTTCCTGTTAGACGTCCTAGTACCAGTTGTATTACTGTTTCTTTATTTTCTGGCTTTGCTATTTTCTTTAATACATTTAAGTTTGACACCACACCTTTCAAATCCTTCTCATTACCATCATACTTTGATATGAGAGAAGTGGTGATTTTAATCAATTCCATAATGTCAGCCATTTTGTCAGGTTTCGTTTCTATTGTTATGTCAAATTGGTTCTTTGATAATGTCGTATTTAACGAATCTGGATGTCTCTCGAAGTGTATTTTTATGCACTTATTTATTTCGTAGTATACGTATCTACTCTTTTTAACTAGCTTTGTTAATATTTCATCTTTAATAGACGATTCGTGCTTTCGTAGGAGTTCTTGTATTTCGTCGTATATTTCCTTAGTATTATCCCTTAATGTTGTTAACGCGCAAAGCCTATAACATCTGTTCAGCTGTTTCACCTAATCATAAATTTTATCTAATATTTCTATTTTCTCGAATAGTTTTTGCATATTTATGCAGCCTCATCAGTAAAATTTCATATTTACGTATGTAACCTTGTACCTTGTTTAAATACATAGCATGTATTTGTTATTGTTGCTGCTCATGGTGTAACGCTCGTTACCGGTGCTCGGTGTTTAATTGGTGCTTAATGTGAAGTTGTAGGGTGTCATCAGTCGTCGCTCGATGTCTTGTCGTCTTCCACGTTGGGAACGGTTGTTCCATTCAATCACACTAGTCACATCTCGTATACCGTAGTCTCGCCATTCATTCTATCACCTTTCAGATGAACATCACTTCTACATAGGTATTGCTTATGGTTTCACTGCACTGCTTCTCATTACTCATGACATCATTATTTCCGTTTACTTTAGTTTTGGGGTCGATGCGATGTTCCTCACTTCAAGGTAGCTCTAGTTTGCAAACTGATCGCTTAAGGGTTTATTCATAATGTTGTTGCATTTTTGCACGTTGAGGAAGGTTGTCACAACACTTTTTTTTACATAATTGCTTTATATCACACTTTTTTTTTCCCCTTCAAACGGTTCATCACTTATATTTTCGATGAGTTGTCATTTTGTACACCACACTGTATTTGCTTTTGGTCGCTCATTCATAGCGATTGTTTTTTTTTATATGGGTCACTTGTGCCAGCTGCGTTGTTCAATACAAATTTGCACATTTGACACTTTTATCCGTCGTATACCGGTTATGGTCAAAAACGCACTTTTTTTTACACTATTTGATGCGTTAGCACGACACTGCTGTACGTTACCGTTGTACGTATCACAAATAATTTGTTTATACTTCTACCCGCCGATTGCAGATTAAGGTCACGGTCGCCATGTAATGTGTTTGATGACTGTTACGGTTGCCATGTGGTATGTTTTGAACTCGCGTTGGTCAGGGTGGCCTTCGTCATCGTTTGCCGAATTAAGTAGAACTGAGGTGGATACTGTTTCGAAGCGAACGTTCGACACTTGATCGTCCAGGCGATCATAGAAACCTTTAGGAGGTTTCCCTTACTGGAAACGTTGGAGTTTAGAGGCCTTACCTTGGGCAGGGGGACATATCTAAACTCTTTAAATGAGAACTCGATAGATGTAGGATGGGCATAGTCCTATCCTGACAGTCCGAACGAATCTGACCTGCCATGATCGGAGTTGGTTTTATTTATACTCTCTATTTTGTGTCAATTATGCTGAATGTCAAGTTTTGAGTTTACATATGGTTGTGCTTATTATGTAAGGTCAGTTCTGGGTTCTGATGCTTACGCGGTGTTTGTTTCCTACGCTTACGGTTCTGTTTGTACACACGAGGTACGGTGTCTCTGTTGGTTGCTATTATGCAATGCTGTGTATTTACGCTTTACCCACTTGAAGCGTTTTGTGCTGGGTAAGGTTTTTTTCGCACCTCCGGGGTTGTGTGTCGCTTGTGTGTTTTAAGTGTTTTTGGATAAGGGTTTTTCTGCTAACTTACAATTCCTGACGTAAGGTTATTTATGTGGTTTGGGTTGTGTTGGTATCTTGAGTGGTTGGAATTTGGTCTTTTTGTGTGTTGTGTTGTGTTGACAATTAAGTGTAATAAGAAATGTGTGTGAACTGATTGAAAACAGTATAGCATGTGCATGTGCATGCTACAGGTAGCAATTTCTACTGGTTTTATAAGATAACCAGTCTAACTCTGAATTGGTTTTTAAAAATGTGAAGTAGCGTTTGTCCAAGCGCTGCTTTTTACATTGTAAATCCCCGGTGTACCACTTTTGATAATTGTTATTATTTACTACAGCAACATCAATGAGTTGAGCTGTACTATTTTTTATTACTTGTTCTAGCCGGTGTGCTTTATCATGCAAACATAAATTTGTGATTGGTAGATTAACATGCACAGATGAACATATTTTGTCTTTACTGTATCTTTTCCAACTTTTAAATGTTTTTTTATTGTTTAATGAAACGTTACATTTTTGTAAAGTTAGAACAATTGTTTCATGGTCTGCTATTTTCAATGTAGGATCAGTCTTCGCTATGAATGAGTTATGATTGCAGTATACATGATCTATTAGAGATTTACTTCGCTGAGTTATTCGAGTTTCCTCAGTGATAATCTGATTCATGTTCAAAGATTCCATTAGCTGTCTCAGTGGTTTAGATTCTGCGCAGTTCAACCAATTGATGTTAAAATCTCCTATTAGAATGTTGTCTTGTCCAAGATCAAGAAATTTATCAAACCACCATTCAAGTAAATTAACAAAATGGGCATTGCTAGAACTTGGTGAATGGTACACTAGACTAAATATGAATGATTTCTTACTTATTGTCGCTGAAATTGATAAAAACCAGTTTCCATCGCGAGCTTCATTAATTAAAATTTTGTAAATTATCGACTTTTTTATAAATATAGTCACACCTCCAGTATGTCGAGAATTGGATAAGCATGAAATTGCCGTGAATCCAGGAATTCCATACTGTTCGAAAGCTTCAGCTTCCACAATGTGTGTTTCAGTTATAAACACTAACCAAGGTTGAATTGTTTGTACAATATGATTCAACATTATGTGACTAGACGACAATCCAGCCACATTCATGTATAACATCTGTATGTTCTTACTTTGTTTATTCTGCAATTGCTACTTACTCAATTGCTGTTTTCTTGATTTCAACCATTTAAACGTGGGGCATTCTTTACTGAAGGCTGAATGAGCAGTGTTCAGTTTTAATCCTCTTTGCATATTTTGGGTGGAACAGTTAATGCAGCTTTCAGATGACGACTTACAATCTGATGTTTTATGTTTACCACTACATTTGGAACAAGTTTCTTCATTATCACATGTTGTGCTTTTATGACCAAATTGTCCGCACTTAAAACATCTCATGATATGAAAAGATTCGTGTACGTAGACTTTATCAAATCCGATATTAATCTTTTTTTCTCTGTCTAAGTAAATTGCTGTGTCGTGATCCACCTCAATTATGACATTATACTTTTTGTATTTATAGTCAGCTTTTTCAAATTTTCCCAAAATTTTGATGTACGCTGCTGAAAAGCCATTATTTTGCGTTTTGATGAGATCTACCATTTCGTCTTCTTTGTTATTTTCCGACAAACCGATAATACGGAACTTTCTAGTTGGCAAGGAAGTTAGATACTGTTCACCCAAAGATGTCTGTATTTCCTTTCTTATATGGTCAATCCCTTCTTGTGAAGCCCATTCAACAATAATTTGACCAGGCTTACCATTACGGAAATTTGTTATTTTATGTATTCTTGGATCCAAATTCGCTCTCATGTCGCTTCTAGTTTTGTCACAAGTTTGATCTATCTTTGGTATAATTATTAAAGTCCCAGTATTGTTTTTTACTTGATTATCTATTTTTGAGACATTGGGAAGTTTGGTATTTCTAGGAGTTTCCATCCTTCCACTATTTGTCCTTTTTCTTTTACGAGTTAGAGTTGTCCATTCTGTTGTACCTATTGAATCAGTGTGTTCAGTATCCTGCAAAATAAGGGAAGTTGCATCAGTTTTTTCTACCAAGTTTTTTGTGGCATATTGCATGCAACTTTTGCATTTAATTTTATCTCAATGCTAGAGATGCCGGTGTTAACCGCATCACTAACACTACTGGCCAATTTCGTTTCAATAGCATCAATCGAAGTTTTCTGCATATTGGTAATACCAATGCTAACAACTTCACACACACTCTTTTTAATTTTCTCCTCGATAGCAACAATTGACAATTTAATATTTTCTAAAATCGCTTTGATTTCTAGCATTTCGTCGGATTTTGATGCACCTGAGCCTTCTTGTTCCAAGCAATCATCGCACCAATACTTCACGTTCACTATGTCATTAATCATCTTAGCCGCTGGCTTAGTAAGCCTTGTGCAAGCTCGATGAAATTGACCATGGCATATACCCATACAAGTAACCGGGTCGTCACTAATCAACACCGGTCTTATACATTTCTTGCAACTCATGACGAGTGTTTACAAACACTCATCAGCACACCGAGTGTATTAATAATGATCGATGCCCGTTTTGCTTACTACTAATACTAATACACGTTATACGCTATTTCAGGAGATCCTCCTTCGTTCGTACAGTTCACTAACACATTGGAATTGTTTACAGCTACTGAAACAACACAAAATAAATTAATTAAAATCAAGAGTATTTCAATCGTCTCTGGATACAACTTCACTACATATCAAAGTCCTGTTATTCAGTCGTCATGTGTAACAAAAATTTCCACAATATTTACACCCTTTCACCACTTTAAACACTTCAACAGGGAGAGCAACACAAACTACACCTCACTTATCATCGCACACATCAACAGATACTCAGATACTAATACCCCTGTAGTTGTTGCAGTCCAACCTATCTCCCTTCTTGTATATGGGGTAGATGATGCCGAGATTCCAATCACAGGGCATCGATTCGCTATCCCACACCTCAGTAACTATTTGATGAATCTCGTTTTCTAGTCGTGCACCTCCATTCTTGACCAGTTCGGCTGCAATTCCGTCGGTTCCGGGTGCCTTGTTATTTTTCAGCCTGCTATACAGAACTTATTATAATACACACTAGGGATCTGCTATACAGAACTTATTATAATACACACTATCAGCTATAGACACATTGTAACACACTTCGGAAAGCCAAATCACACTATTGCAACACATTCATTATATTACATCAGCAAATCAATCCACACCATAGCAACATACCTAGACCATACCTTCCATAGAAAAAACCATTGAGAAATTTATCGAAAACAACCGAAACGCGCAACATAAGCAATTCAAGCGTTACTGCAGCAAAGTGGGCAAACAGAGAACGCATAGCAACTTATTGCTAAAAGCGCAGTGTAGGCAATGATCGACGAACGCACTCGTTATTTGGCTAGAACAGTTGAAACTTTCCAGAACCTTTGTAAAAACACTAAAATCGCAGCATAAGCACAAATTGGCAGACACCTCACTCCGATAGAATGAATAAATTCCACCTCATATCAATAACCTTTAATTAGGACAAAAACACATTCCAAAACCAATATTTCGAAACCCATTGAGTATAAATAAAACCAATTCCGACCGTGGCAGGTCAGATTCGTTCGGACTGCCAAGATAGGACGTTACGCTTCCTAAAAACTTCGTGTACCAACTTATTTCAAGAGTTTAGTTATGTCCCCCTACCCAAGGTAAGGCTTCTAAACTCCAACAGTTCCAGTAAGGGAAACTCCTTCCGGGTTTCCATGATCGCCTGGACGATCAAATCAGTCCGCTTCGAATAGTTCGTTCCACCTCAGCTCATGTCAGTAAAGACTGACTCCCCGCAAAAACGGTGCACGACGGCCCCGCGTACGTTCGATCACATTACATGGCGACCGTGACCATAATCTGCAATCGACGGGCAGATGTTTAAGTAAAATCAAGAACAATGTGAGACGCATAACGGTAACGTATAGCAGTGTCGTGTTAACGCACCTGAAAGTATTGTGATCATGTGCGACATGCCACGAAAAATGAAAAAAAGTGTCAAATGTGCAAATTTATATGGAACATTCTACAACGCAGCTGGCACAAGTGACCCATATATGAAAAAAAAAACAATAACGGTGAATGAGCGACCAAAAGTAAGTACAGTGTAGAGTACAAAATGACAATTCATCAAAAATATAAGTGATGAGCCGTTTGGAGTGAAAACATAAATGTTTGGTGAACACCAATTGTGTGCGATAAAAAAAAAAAGTGTTGTGACAAGCGAAAATGCAACAACGTTATAAAAAACAATTAGGCGATCGGTTTGCAAAGTAGAGCAAACTTTAAGTGAGACAGAACGCATAAAGCCCAACGTAAGGAGAAATAACAAATAACGATTGAAGCATCATACAAACACAGTGTAGTGAAACCATTAACGATACGTATGTAAAAGTGATGTTCATCTGAATGGTGATAGAGTGAACGGTGAGACTACGGTGTAACTACGAGATGTAACCAGTATGATTGAATGGAACAACCGTTCCCAACGTGGAAGAAGAAAATACAAGACGAGCCCACTGCCCAATCTGGATTGGCAGGCAATAATGGACAAGTGATCCAACCCCAACAAGACATCGAGCGACGACTGATCGACGACAACATCGTAAAACTTCACATCAATCTCCGAGAATGAACAAAGCAACGAGTTTACGCATCAAGCACCGAAAGACGATACATCATCAGCAGCTGCAACAACTAATACATGCTATGTATTTAAACAAGGTATCGTAAATATGAATTTTTATCGAAAAAACAGACAAAGATCGTATCCCTTTGCTTAATAGAAATAAGCAACTTAATAGAAATAATAAGCAACATGATATACAAAATAATTATGTTGCGTCCATGCTATTCAACCACATTACTATAAATCGCTAAAATGGCAAATTCAAAGCTAAAGGAAAATGTGTATAAGGCAAACTTTAGAGTTTGCGGTGTTTCAAATATTCCACGATACAACCAATATTAATAGTACGACTATTAACAGTAGTAGTCATTGCAAATATTACAAAACAGTATCTGCATTATTAGAACAGGAATGAAATATGAATAAAATACCATTCTATTCATGAATTGAATTCAACCTTGACAAAAAAAAATATTTGAAGGCAAAATGGCGTTCATTCTGGCAAACATTGGTTTCTCCATACTAACAAGTATGAAAACATTCCACGGTAGAGAATCAGAATTGATTCAATTTCTTGACACAGTCAATGCTGTAAATAGCATGATACCAGTAGATTATACTCAAATAGCTATCAATCTCTTACTTGCAAAGCTAGAGACAGAACCAAGAGAACTTTTCAATGAAATTCCTAACTCTTTTGACGAAATAGTTATTACCATCAAAGGAAAATACACCGTCTCAGTCACCAAAGCTCACAAAAGATTTTGGGACTTAAGAAAGGATAGATTTCAAAATTTCAACGCTTTCGCCAAAAATCTACATAAATTGGCCAACCAATTACAAGCAGCATACATCAGAGAAAATATGACGCTCAACAGCGCAAAGGCGCTAACAAAGCAAAACGTCATATCTAAACTGAAGGAAACAGGTATCAGCCGAGAAAGTCAACTTATTTTGGATATAAAAGAGTTTGAAAGCATCTCTGACATGCTAGATATGATTAAAAGCTATGAAAAAGAAAAGTCATGCAAATTCAACTCATACCAGAATCAAGAATCCAACAGTGGTACAAACAAAATAATTAAAGAAGATAAGAGCCTTAACTTTTATTACATCGCTGATAATAATCAACGAAAGGTATATCATACTTATAATCAAAATAACGAAGATTATACAAATATTAACCAAACGAGCAATCAAGTTTACCTTGCGCAAGAAAATATAAATTTAAACTTTAAAACAGGCTGTTATGATAAAAAGTATAATTTCAAATCCGAGCGAAGTAAATCATTTGAAAATGAAACAATTCATGAAACAAAATGGTACAGAAACGACTCAGAAAAAATAATTATTTCATCAAATGAACTTAAAGCACATATACCAACAAACATTATGATAGAAGAAACTAACAATACAAAAATAGATTCCTTAAAGGAACAAAAAACTAAAACACTCATGATAAACACTACAACCATGATTAAAGAGGCAAACAAAATAATCCCTCAGAAACCCATCGATATTTGGTACGATCAACCAGCGATGTGGTCAACAGACACACCGTCTAAAACTAGGAAACTACTCAAGGTTAGAACCAGTATTTCCAATAACGTACTAACATTTGAAGTATGCAACAGCACCTACAAGAAAGTCTTAGGAAAAGCTTACGCAAAAGCAGAAAAAAATGAAAGTCAAGCATTAGAGCTTGCTCTTCTCAACATCTGCAACATAGCTGAAAACTTCAAAAACAAGAAGCTAGCTTGGTCACTAAACGATGAAATATTTTCCCAGTACTCTCAACAAACCCTTGAGGAAATAGCCAATAGAGCCATTACCGAGTTTGAATTCATACTGTATACACCACGTAGGTGGGTTGAAACAGAACATGATAGGCTGAGAATAATCAATGATTATCACATGACCCCTTCGGGAGGACACGTAGGCCAGTTCAAACTTTATAAGAAAATAAGAGATGCATATACGTGGAATAATATGCATAACGATATCAAAAATTTTGTAAACAAATGTGACATATGCTTAGTTAAAAAAGTAAAAAGATACACTAAAGAGAAAACGGTTACTCAAAGTAACGAAACAAATATTTTCGAGGAAAATGTTAAAGAGGATACAATCCTGCTAGATAACGTAAAAAGGAATAAAGAGATCAATGATAAAGATATTCATGCAACTGAGCTAATAAATAAAAAGAAAAGAAAACGTAGCATAAAAACAACCAAGAAAATAAATGAAACAAACAATGAATTGCATTACCAGGAAATAAAGACTAGAAAATTGAATGATTTCACACCATATGAATCAAGAAAAACTGTTGCTTACGAAACATATCTAAAAGAGCTCCTAAAACAATTGCATACCATTATCTCCATGATACCCATGACGAAATCTATAAACGCAGAGTCCTCAAACAATGAAACTAACAATTGCAATATGGCAAAATCAAAATATTATGAACCATATTCAAATATTCCCAATACTTTAACACCATCAAATAGATCAATTTACATCAAATACTATCCACCTTAGATAATAAACAAAAGTTTATCCATGTTAAATTATGTTAAAAAAAAAACAAAAAAAAACAAAAAAAAACAAAAAATTATCACAGCATTAGTAGAAAATTTCATATTAACATTTGAAACTTTTATAGAGCTTAAATCAGATCAAGGCTTAGAATACAATAACGAAATCCTTAACAAAATAACAGAAATCTTACAAATTAAACAAACGTTCAGTACAGCATACCATCCTCAAACCATAGGAGCACTAGAAAGAAACCACAGGTGTTTAAATGAATATCTTAGAAGCTTTGTAAATGAGCACCATGATGACTGGGATGACTGGATTAAATTTTACGAATTTGTTTATAACACCACAGAACACGCAGACACAGGTTATACGCCTTACGAATCAATTTTTGGCAGAAAAGCAAATCTAACTCAAGAAATTTACCAAAACAAAATAGAGCCAGTATATAATGTTGAACAATATTAAATGAAATGAAATTTAAATTACAGAAATCACACGAAATAGCACAGAAAAACCTTGTGAGCTCTAAAGAAAATAGGCAAAATATACTAAATAAAAATACCAACTCCTTAAAACTTGAGATAGGCGACATAGTTTACTTAACAAATGAAAATAGGAAGAAATTGGATCCCGTTTATATTGGACCATTTTCAATAACAAATATACAAGAACCAAACTGCACCATAATACACAAAACCACCAACAAATCATCTACAGTACACAAAAACAGGTTAATTAAATCAAAAGAATAACTTCAATCATTTTATTATTTACGTTATTCTCCTAAAGGGAGGAGGTGTAGCATATCTGCTATACAGAACTTATTATAATACACACTATCAGCTATAGACACATTGTAACACACTTCGGAAAGCCAAATCACACTATTGCAACACATTCATTATATTACATCAGCAAATCAATCCACACCATAGCAACATACCTAGACCATACCTTCCATAGAAAAAACCATTGAGAAATTTATCGAAAACAACCGAAACGCGCAACATAAGCAATTCAAGCGTTACTGCAGCAAAGTGGGCAAACAGAGAACGCATAGCAACTTATTGCTAAAAGCGCAGTGTAGGCAATGATCGACGAACGCACTCGTTATTTGGCTAGAACAGTTGAAACTTTCCAGAACCTTTGTAAAAACACTAAAATCGCAGCATAAGCACAAATTGGCAGACACCTCACTCCGATAGAATGAATAAATTCCACCTCATATCAATAACCTTTAATTAGGACAAAAACACATTCCAAAACCAATATTTCGAAACCCATTGAGTATAAATAAAACCAATTCCGACCGTGGCAGGTCAGATTCGTTCGGACTGCCAAGATAGGACGTTACGCTTCCTAAAAACTTCGTGTACCAACTTATTTCAAGAGTTTAGTTATGTCCCCCTACCCAAGGTAAGGCTTCTAAACTCCAACATTTCCAGTAAGGGAAACTTCTTCCGGGTTTCCATGATCGCCTGGACGATCAAATCAGTCCGCTTCGAATAGTTCGTTCCACCTCAGCTCATGTCAGGAAAGACTGACTCCCCGCAAAAACGGTGCACGACGGCCCCGCGTACGTTCGATCACATTACAACAGTTTTTTTTAACTATCTTAGCATTTATATTTGAAAGATAATTTGCCTGATAAAGAATATGAGCACTTCAAACTCTTGTTTTGTGCCATAGTTTTGCTATCTTCTGAAGTTTATCGTTCTAATTGGAAAATCGCTGGTGAAATGCTTAAGGTTTATGTTGAAGATTTCGGTAAACTGTACTGTTGAGACGTTATCAACAGCACTCTTTCTTTCGCCCGCAGTAAATTATTGTTAATAAAAACAAGCGTTTTTTAAGCTATCTTTAAGTTAGAATTTTATTAGGAGACGCTAAAAAATCCGTCACTTGTCTCGGGCTAAGGCGAAAGAGTGAACTTTCTTCTCTCCCGTAGCCCTGATCGTGAGCCTTCGGGAGTACTCGGCCCGATCAGTGTTGGACGTTGTCCACACTAAGCATTTACCATGTCGCCCTCTGTCGTCAATTACAGGGAACAACACCTTCTGTGCGAATCGGTTGTTAATAATTATTAACATGCACGGAGAGAAATTTTTAACCAGTAATGTGCACAACTTAGTTCAGATCTCAAAAGAAATACAAAAGTTCGGTCCTTTACCTTCAATTTCCACCTATGATTTTGAAAATGCTCTGGGAGGTTTAAAAAAACATCTTCGCAAAGCAGATCAGCATCTTCAACGAATAGTAAATAGACTATCGGAATTGGAAGCATTTAGTCATGATTTACGTTCTATGAATCATAAAGAATTTTGCATATCAACCAAAACGAAACCAAATGGGGATACCATCTTGCAAATGAAAAAATTTATACTTTGTAAAGATAACGGAAACGAATGGTACATGACAAAAGACAATAAGATTGTCAAATACACAAAGTCTTCAGAACAAAACAACAAAAAGATAAGTATATTTTGACAAGAAATAACCGACAAGACGGATTATTTTTTATCACCATTTCCATCAAGAATTATAAACATTTTTCTTGGCGATCTTAAGAGCTTAAATCCTAACGAACTAGTTTGTCATCCTGGCGATATTAAATGCAAATTAGTTGCGTATAGTGTAGATAATATTTCTGAATATTTGTTTATTCCATTGTTGCACACGTTAACCTAAGTTTAATTTCACGCATTGAAATAGAAAATGTTAGAGCTAGATTTATGTAGTAAGTAAGGCAAATAAATGAAAGGTTTTATGTTTCTTAAATGTAGACAAGAATTAATATTAATTTTCTTTTACGGCTAGTTGATTTGCGTAAACCTTTGGCCTTAGATCGTTCTAATGCGTGTTTCAATCTATTCATAAAGAAACCTCGCACCGTTTCATTTGTGACTGGCACAAGGTTAGTACTTCCTACGCATTTAAAAAGATTTCCTACATTTTTAAATGAATGCATTGCTATTTTAGTTCCTGATTTAGAAATACCTGTCCATGTGCACTTTGTTAAGAAACTCCTATCGAAAAGGGCATCAAGGGTTGCAAACATTCTGTTGTTTATATCTTTATCAATAATTTTTTGTTTCAATAAGCTTACTACTTGGGTGATGGTGGTCAATCTTACGATTTCGGATTATGTTCTTTCGCGTTTCCGTGTAACTTTTTCTAGCGTTTTATAATTACCGGGTGTTGTTCCTTGTATTGCACAATTAGAAGAGAGTTTATTTCACGCAATTCACTTATACAGGCGTCCCCCGAGTTACGACCCCCTCGAGTTACGACGATTCGCAGATACGACGATTTTAATTTTGACAGTTAAAAGTTGTCATTGACAAGAAATTGATGTATTTTTTTGAATATCTGGGCTAATAACCGTTATACATACATTTCCAAAGATTCCACAACTACCCTATCTTGAATATCTATATTGTGTACGGATTTTAAAATATAATTATTACATTATCGAACATTATTTTAAATAAAATACACGATATCATAAATTCCAACTCTTCAACTTCGGTTATAAACTTTATATTCATAGATATTCGACATACGACTTTTTCGACTTACGCCTTGTTTTGGGACATTTTTTCGGTCCCAAATATAGTCGTATCTCGGGGGACACCTGTACTTATAAACTAATCGATCGTGCCCGAACGCTCCGAACTCAACGATCTTCGTGTTTCGTTAAACACGAATCAACTGGCAGGGCTTCCGTGCCTAAGCCTGAACCAAACGAAGAAACGAATCTTGAGATTCATATGGTGAGTGCTATGATATTCTTCCTCATCTAAATCTTTTTCAAATTTTTCCAGATTTTCGGCATTGTCTACGAATGGATGGTCAAAACCAGTAAGATTAGTAGTACTTACTTCGGTATGATTAAGTAAAGTATTTAATTGTACTTGATTATGCCGATACGACTCACTATTTTCTTTTGTTCTTTTAAAATCTGCTTTTGCTCATTACGAAGCTCTATCAACACATTAGTTTGGGCTTCTAGTATTTCTTTTATCGTCTTGTCACGTGAAACTTCTTCTGGGACTATCACAACTGAACCAACATATTCATCCACTTCTGACAAACTTGGTGTATTATGCCGGGGATTATTTTTCTTTGTGTTTAATTTTCAGCGTCATCGATGAAATAAACAACAGGATTAGTTTTGTTTGTGTACATGTGTATATTTTTAAATCCTTAATATTCATGAATTATAAAAAATGTAATACAATTTACAGTACAATCACAATCACTTCACTCAATATTCATTCTTCAATTAACTAGCTTGGGCAGCAGCAAGTCAATCATCTCGACGGCACCAGTGTTTGACACATTGACAGGAGTCACCTCGTACCGATGTCATGCATTAAAAAGCTATAAAGTTCCACCAAGTTCGGTACACACTCTTAACAAGCCTTCAAGTTCCATCATGAACCCTACACACAGTGCTAATCAGCCGCAATGTTCCAAAGAGTACCATGTGCCTGTTAAAAAGCTTCATAGTTCCGCAAAGTACCGTCTATCTCTTAATCAGCCACAAAGTACGACATCGGAACGAATTTTCATTAAACAGCCCCAAATCAGCTATAAAGTACGAGCTGGCTATTTGGGCATGATCATTATAGTGCAATCAGCAGCTTCGTATGATAATCCTTGCCGCTTAATCTGACACTCCTGTTTCGTCTATCCTTCTTCCGGAACACTATTATCATTCGTAATTAGATGTTGTCTCCGGACTAGAGAGCCGGTCTCATAGTACAGTCGTCAACTCGTACGACTTAACAACATGCCCGTCATGGGTTCAAGCCCCAAATAAACCGCGCCGCCATACGTAGGACTGACTATCCTGCTATGGGGGGATCAATAAGTCACTGAAAGCCAAACCCACAAGTAGTGTGGTACAGGCAGGCCTTGACCGGCAACGGTTGTTGAGCCAAAAGAAGAAGAAGAAGAATTAGATGTTGTATGTTTCCTTTAACGTTTGGCCAAAACAGATACAGTAGGTGACTGCTAACTGAGAGGTTAAATTTGTGAGAAAAATTCACATTTGCTATAAATTTCTCTTTGTAAGATGCCAGATGTTTCATGTTTTGACATTCATGTGTTTTTCAACTGAGAATCACTCCAGTTAGCTAACTTTTAGTTAAAAAAAAAACTCCAGTAAAACACATCCAGTTTGCGGTCACCTACTGTATGTTTTTTTATGGCTAGTGCCTTGAACCCAGGAATTAGGAACAATGCTAAATTCAGCGTACCCTTTAGGCCCACGGGTTTGCACTATTGAGAATGGCATAGTTAGATATTGCTTTAAACAAATAGAAATGCTTTTAATACATTAGAAAATCAGTACTGTACTCATCTGCTACTCACGTTTCTTCTCACGGATACGGAAAACACGTACAAACTCTTTGAACTAAAAGTTTTTTATTATTTTCTGCTTTTTAATTACAGTGCTTTGCCAGTGAGTTGTGGCAATAGCCCAACGCAATAGCCAGCAGTCGGAACACAATACTCGATTGAAACAAAAAACTACAACCTTCCAGTTTGCAGTCTGATGAATTTATGAGTAATTTTCAAATCCAACACAATACTCATTTGTGGAACTTTTCATTCGGCGGATATGTTTTTGGGGCGTGTACGGAAAGAGTTAAAAAACTTTGAGCTGTCAAGCAAAACTAAACGAATAAAATAAACAACGTAATTTTTTTAACGAACCATCGAAACTTTTTATTTTTTTTTATTATTTCATTTCAACAAAATGAACCATGCATGAAATGAGTTTGAAATGATTCATTAACATAAATTAAATATTTCATATTATGGTACTTTTTTCTATAATTTTGGCTTAATAATTTTCACAAACCAAGTCTTATAATTACTGCTATAAGTATATCTTTAAGTCACTATATAAGACGTCGTAAATCGGTTCTGATATGAGTCTGTTATCATGATTTGGCTATTTGGGTCTCTCGCTGATAACGCGTATCATCGGGAGTGATCGGCTTATCCGTCAACCGATCGGCAATCGCGACACAGGGTGCTATGATACCAGTAATACCGGTGAATTTTATAAATTTTATATGAATTTGACATTTATTGGACTATTTTCCGTGAATATCGATTAACCGGCAACCGTCCGGTCTCGAGCTGTTCGGATAATCTACGTTGTACTGTAGCTGTATTTGCAAAATTGATCTACTTTTTGTCGCGCGAGACGTCATCGCGTAACTTTTTGTCGCACGCGACAAAAAGTGGCTCAATTTTTTTGAACTCATTTTAACTCATTTTTTTAGTTTTGAAGGTTGAGTGGGCCAAATGAGTTGCTTTGATCTACGCGGAGTTAAATTTGAAGCTACGTCATGTCACGCGAGACGTTGTCGCTCTATGTCTATTTGAACGGCAACAGATAAATAAATGAGCAATCCGAGATTGCGCATTCTTCATCAATCTGGTAATATTTGACCTCGTTCCTAAACAGACCTTGTTTCAGCGTATCAATTATCAATGATGGCGACCGGCAACAGTGTGGCCAGATGTTTTTGACCGTATTAATACACGATGCGCAATCTGAGATTGCGCATATATTTATCTGTCTAAAGGCCTTATTAGACGGAGGAAAATACTGTCATTCGATTTTGGAATCTATCCTTCAAACAGGGTTTGACAGATGCCAGTCGGAAAATCAAAATTTGGCATGCTCAATTCCGATTTGCTCGAGAGTAGATTTCTACTGTCAATGTCGGTATGAGCGTATTGAATTTCTTGATAATGATGAATAAAAACAACAAAATGGGAAACAACGAATGATTTTTACGCATGAAGCCAAATAAAAAAAAGAAATTAAATTATAAATGAAAAAGGTGACAGAACAATTATCTTGCCTTGTAACACGTACGAGAGGTATTTTTGTGGTAAAGTGCTAGTTTGACAGATAAACGGTCTAATAAGGCTTTAACGGATCGGTTTGATATATTTATCATTAGAAAACAAAAGAAAATGTATATCAATGTACATATATGCATATATATATATATATATATATATATATATATATATATATATATATATATATATATATATATATATATATATATATATATATATATATATATATATATATATATATATATATATATATATATATATATATATATATATATATATATATATATATATATATATATATATATATATATATATATCAAAGCGACAAAGATTTCGGCCGAAACTTTCACGGCTGTAACGGGTTCTCTTCGAAATCTTTAAACTTTTTATTCGACGAGAACAGATAGTTTGCTGCCATCTTAGCTTGTTTATATACAGGCGGTCCCCGAGATACACGGTTACTGGGGACCGAAAACGGCCGCAAAATACCGCGTATCTCGAATTTCCGCGTAAGTCGAATCTCGTGATTTCCCGCCAAAATACAACTACAACTAAACTAAATATAACTAACTAATTTTCGTGCAATTTTGCAAGTAGGGGGTGGTTTTACTCACCAAATTAATTGTTTGATATGTTTCTAATGAATTGAACAGTTTTAAAACTTTGGAAATGGTATTTCACATTCGATCAATACGGAAATTATTTAGTATTTCACAATGGATGTGTCAAATCAGTACAATTTGCTCAAAGAACTGTCAAATTTGGAAGACCGCGTATCTCCGAATCCGCGTATGAGAGGTACCGTGTATCTCGGGGACCGCCTGTACTGGTTTGGCACCCTCACTAATGTAACTGCCAAATAGAGCAGCAACAACGCTTTTGGTTCCGAACCGAGAAAGCGTGTGTTCAAATCCTGATTTTATGATCTTTTTTCTGTGTTTATTTCTTTTAAATTAATATTTTCTTGCTATAATTAACACAAACAATATTTATTTGAAGCAAAATAAAACTAATACCCTTTTAAAAAAAACATAAGGCCGAAAATAGACGGACCTTGATTTCGCGGCCGCGGAATTCTGCTTTCTGAAAAATGTATGGCTGGAAATAGACGAACCGAGATCGTCGCGGTACCGCGAAAATCGCGCCTTGCTTATAACAGTTGTAGAACAGTTGGGCTGTCAAATCTTCCGCGCCTCCAATCGCGCCTGCTGATTCGCAGAGATACCCAACTTCGGTATTGCTGAGATTTTCGCGGTAGCGCGAACCGATTAGTTTGACTTTTTCTGGCGGATTTGTATGAAAACACGTGCCGAGAAATGGGGGTTGTATTTTATTTTGCATAAACTATGTGAAATAAATAATGTGATTCGCAAATTGATATAAAAATATTTCTTCTTGGCACATTCAATCCTCATCAGACCTCGGATGGTTCCATACACGAACCGCGATTATCTCGCCTATCTGTCAGATTTTATAACATAATTGACAGCTCAAGTCATACGCGATTTTCGCGGTACCGCGATGATCTCGGTTCGTCTATTTCTAGCCCAAAGTGTATAAAGATCAGGTGGTCTCATAGCCTGTTTTTCATAGCAAAAGTTGAACGTCACTTTTTGACAGCATGGGTGAAAACATTTCCCCAAACAAGCTTTCGGACGACTTGCCTAATACACAAATTGTTGTGTCTTTGGCTTGAGCTCAGGTACTTTATTAAAAACACTGATATAACGGTACACATAATAAATATAAGTTCACAAGCACAATACACACTAAAATACTCGGCCGCGCGCCAGCCGTACCGTGCCCTGCCGGGAGCCCTGCTCGACCGGCTGCTCGCAACACCTGCTTGTCCGAGCGCACAACACACACTAAGCGGCCCGCGCTTAGTGTGCGTACGACAGTGTGCGTGACACACTGTCGTCCCCTGGACATTGACAAGTGGTAGCACAACTACCACGGCAAGTCCAGGGGTCGGCACGGCTGCCCACAACATCTCCCCCTTTTACTTATCCGGAGGGGGTCGAACCGACACGCGCATATTCCATTGCGGGAATATCGGTGTGGTGACACCCTCCGGCCATAGAACATTGTCCTGGGGCATTTTTGCGCAAATGCTGCTCCTAAGCTGCGACCCCGCTACCCGGCTACCGCAACGCTGCTACGACGTTGCAGGAAATCTCCCCGGCGGCGACCGTAATGTCCCGCTAGCCTCATCCGGCAGGAGAGCATTTCCCAGCAACTCGTTCCGCACGCTGCTACGCTGCTGCTGGCGATCTCTCCGGCGGCGACCGGTTTGTCCCGCAAGCCTCATCCGGCTGAAGAGCATATTCCAGCAGCCCGTTATGGCATCCTGCAGCGGTGGTACAATTGCTGCAGCAAGGACGGCACACATTTCGCCCTTCACGTCGGGAACAACACGTCGGTGCTGCAACTGGGGACGGAATGCGACCTCCCCCTCTCTCCGACGAATAAAAACGGCAGCAGCGGGGCGGCATGGGACCTCGCCCCCTCTCCGTTGACACTCTTGCTGCATTGGGGCGGCATTGGACCTCGCCCTCCTCTCCGTCAAACACAACGGCAGCATCGGGGCGGCATGGGACCTCGCCCCCTCTCCGTCGACACAACGGCAGCAGCTGGGCGGCATGGGACCTCGCCCCTCTCCGTTGACACTACTGCAGCGGGGCGGCATGGAACCTCGCCCTCCTCTCCGTCAAACACGACGGCTGCAGCGGGGCGGCATGGGACCTTGCCCCCTCTCCCTGGTCTACGACGGCTGCAGCGGGGCGGCATGGAACCTCGCCCTCCTCTCCGTCAAACACGACGGCAGCAGCGGGGCTTGGCATCTCGCCCCCTCTCCGTCGAACACAGCGGCAGCAACTCAGTGACCTCTCGCGTCACGAATGATGGCCCGGCAGCTAGGCAGAAAGACAATTCGCCTCTTACACTGCCGGCGCTCCTTGGGCTGCAGCCCGACGACACCTAGCGTCGCCGCAGATGGCCCGGCAATCAGGCTTCGACCTTTCCATTGCCGGCGCTCCCTGGGCCTGCAGCCCGGCGAATCAAACATCGCCGAGTGTGTGTGTGCGGCTGTCACTTCTGTCCCCATCGCGGGACGACAGCCAGGGCCACGGTCTTGACGGCGGCGGCGGCAGCGGTCCTCGTCGAACGGCGTCCCACTGTCGCGGGGACCCATGCCATCGCGATGGCGCCGGCTCCAACCGACGCGCTCGATCGCGATGGCGACCGCGGGTTCTTCTAGGGATCCTCCTTACGCAAGAGGATCCCATCCTCGTCGCCACTGTTGTGTCTTTGGCTTGAGCTCAGGTACTTTATTAAAAACACTGATATAACGGTACACATAATAAATATAAGTTCACAAGCACAATACACACTAAAATACTCGGCCGCGCGCCAGCCGTACCGTGCCCTGCCGGGAGCCCTGCTCGACCGGCTGCTCGCAACACCTGCTTGTCCGAGCGCACAACACACACTAAGCGGCCCGCGCTTAGTGTGCGTACGACAGTGTGCGTGACACACTGTCGTCCCCTGGACATTGACAAGTGGTAGCACAACTACCACGGCAAGTCCAGGGGTCGGCACGGCTGCCCACAACACAAATAATCTTAGAATCTTCGTTATTTGCACTGAAATATATTAAAAACCACACCAAATATTTCTTATTGTAAGTTAAACCAAATCTGAACTAATTAAAATCCATTTTGAATCAAATAATGCCGTCGATGAGGACACCAATGTGCACTACGTATGTGTTGCTAAGAACAAAGTGAACGGTTCCTATGGAAATTCATTTCACCCATTCTGTCAGAAGGAGCCTTTTTTTTATTCTGAAATTAGTTGTCAATTTGTATGGGACGAGACCACCTGGTCTTCATACACTTTGCTGCGAATTCGCGTATATCGATTATAAGAGGCGAATGAGCTAGACCTCAAAGTCTCTCTAAAAATAAGTAAACGTAAACGTATATCAAGTATCGTGTACAGTCTGTTCCCGAGTTACGCGGTTTCTGCGTTCCCAACGAATCCGCGTAACTCGAATATCCGCGTAAGTCGAATTTCACGTTTTTTTACTAAAATTCTATTGATTACTCCGAGTTTTTTATTTAATGTAGTACTTTTATACACACTATTATTTATTTGTTATGATTCGTGTAGAAAATTCTAATATTTCTGGCTTTTAAGCGGTTTCAATTTGACAGCAAAAATGCAATTTATACCGATCTTGAAGCAAATTGTATTGATTTGACATTTAATCTGTCAAATTTAGAAAACCGCGTATCTCCGAATCCGCGTAAGTCGAGAACCGTGTAACTCGGGAACAGACTGTACAGCGGATAATTGCTGTACAGAGAAATCGGTATTTCTGGTCACTCTGCCCGGTAAAGTCGCGTAATAATTCACCTCTTAAATACATACATCTTGAGACCAGACTTTATTACCGGTCCATTTTGTTTAAAGTGTCGTCCTGTCGTGTTCTTGTACAAAAATTCGTTTTGTGTTATTTTTTGTTATTAAAAAAAGTAAGTAGACTAATATTTTTTATATCATTGCTCAATAAACTCTCGCTATATTTATTTTTAAAAAAATGAATCTATTACAGATGAAAACTCGCGCCCCAGTACGTGTAGAAGCTGCCGCTGAAGCAGTAAGTACACTAAACTATACATAAACTAGGGTAACTGTACCAGTATTCGGCAGTGTACCTGTTTTCGGAAGGGTAGCTAAAAACGTGTAATTACGCAAAAACGCGTTGAAAATTTTCTCCATACATATTTTTTAAATAGAGATATGCACATTTGCTATTCATATACGAAGTCTCAAATCATTTCCTTGCATATTTTTCAAAATATCAAACAAAATGTACCGTGTTCAACATGTTTCGGCAGATATGCTGTCAGCCAATAGTTCGGCAGGTTTCATTATCAAGAGAACCAGAGCACTTAAACCATGAAAGTTTGGTTTTTATGAAAGATTCTTTGGTTGCAGGTTTTATACTAGTCCGCTTGGAATTTTAAAATCACTAAAAACAAGTAATTAGTCACTTTAAATGCTGCCGAAAATTGGTACACGGTAAATGTTGTTTTTTGACAGATGTTTTTTGACGATGGCTCCTGCCGAAACATGAAACAAAAACATATTTTTGATTTCGTTGAATATTCATTTAAAATTTTATCAGAAAACTGCAATGCGTATATCGACACATAAAACGACATTTCTTGTATCAAATATCACCAATTTTGCTAGAAATAATCAAATAAATTGATAGAAAAATAATAATTTGTGAGCCGGTCGGAGCCGTACTCTACAGCCGTCAGGCAGGCTCATTTCTCCAATGCCTACTTTGATTGTAACTCACATCAAAGTGACTGTAAAAATTGCGAGCAAAATGCCAAAATGGGTAACATAAAATTAATAATTTAAGTACTTTTCAACACTAACAAATTTGGGAAAGTGAGAGTGTACAATTGTTTTAAACATTTTTGTCTACGTATTGGAATTAATTAAAACATTTACCGACCCGTATTCGCGTTGCCGAAAATAGGACGAAACTGCCGAATATAAGAACAAAACCAGTGTTTGCATTTTCACGAATAACTCTACAAAATACATTTAAATCGGAAAATAAAAAATAGCACTACATAATACGACAGTTTATCGTCAATAATAATGTCACATGTAAGAAAAATAATAAAGATTGTAATTGTACGAGCTGTTATAGTGAAACTGCTGCACTAACATTGGGTACACTAACAACTGGTAAATTTACCCTGTAATAAACTTCAGTAAAATTTTACTGAATGTTTGTGAAAACATTTTATACCATCGTACTCTTTCAACTGTAATTAAAGTAATATGGAATGACGGTAATATAGTTTTGCATGTGATTTTGCGACGAGACATAGCATTTCACCAACGCAATACATGCAATACAAAGTTTTTGATATAGGGTAAATGTACCAGTGTTGGGCAGGTTAGTGTAGCAGTTTCAATAAAACAGCTCGTACACTTACAATGTTTATTATTTTTCTCGAAAGTGTCATTATTATGATAAACTATCGTTTTATGATGTGCTATGTTTATTTGCCGATTTAAATGCATTTTCTAGCGATGTTTATGAAAAGGCAAACACTGTTTTTGGTCCTATTTTCGGCAGTTTGGTCCTATTTTCGGCAGGCTGTGCTCTTATTTTCGGAAACGCGGATACGGGTCGGTAAATATTATAATTAGCGCAAATAGATAGACAAAAATGTTCAAAACAATTTTACACTCTCTTCTTCTTCTTCTTCTTTGGCTCAACAACCGATGTCGGTCAAGGCCTGCCTGTACCCACTTGTGGGCTTGGCTTTCAGTGACTAATTGATTCCCCACCATAGCAGGATAGTCAGTCCTACGTATGGCGGCGCGGTCTATTTGGGGATTGAACCCATGACGGGCATGTTGTTAAGTCGTACGAGTTGACGACTGTACTACGAGACCGGCACTATCACTTTCCTAAAATTACTGTTGAACAGTACTTGAATCATTAATTTTATGTTGCCCATTTTGGGCATTTTGCTGGCAATTTTTACAGTCACTTTGATGTGAGTTACAAACAAAGTAGGCATTGAAGAAAAGAGACAGTCTGACGGATGTAGAGTACTGGCTCACAAATTATTTTTCTCACAAGTTATTGGATTATTTATAGTGAAATTGGTGATATTTGATACAAGAAATGTCGTTTAATGTGTCAACATACGCATTCTAGTGTTCTGATCAAGTTATAAATGAATATTAAACAAAATCAAAAGTGTGTTATTGTTACGAGTTTCGTCAGGAGCCCACAACATTGATCTGTCAAAAATCAACATTTACCGTGTACCAATTTTCGGCAGCATTTAAAGTGAATAATTATTTGGTTTTCGTGATTTTAAAACTCCTAGCAGGCTAGAATAAATTCAACAACCATAGAATCTTTCATGAAAACCACACTTTCATTGTTTTAGTGCTCTGGTTCTCTGAATAATGAAACCTGCCGAACTATTGACTGACAGCATATCTGCCGAAACATGTTGAACTCTGCACATTTTGATTGATATTTTGTAAAATATGCAAGGAAATGATGTGAAACTTCGTATATGAATAACAAATAAGCATATTTTTACTTAAAACATATGCGTTGAGAAAATTTTCAACGCGTTTTTGCGTAATTACAAGTTTTTAGCTACCCTTCCGAAAACAGGTACACTGCCGAATACTGGTACAGTTACCCTATACTTCTCATTCGCACTGGTGCAATACTTACGTTCATCGATATCGGTTCTTGCACATTTCGGGTATGGTGTGCCTATTCGTTCTACCTTGCTATTGTCTTTTGTTATTCATCTCGTGAAGTTGCGGTCGTGTCGGATTTAGTGGGCGATCCTAATTTTTGAACATAGCGCATACTGAACACAGCATAGTGAACCGGATAAACTACAAAAAAAAAAAAAAAAAAAAATTCGGGAAAAAACCGGGAAAAACCTGGAAATTTAACTCCTGATTCGAGTGGCCACCCTGAAGTGGGTATCAATCATTAATCGATCATTATTAGAGAAATACGCAACGCTTTGGTTATGGTAGTTCGAGTGTGTTGCACACTATCGAATAGTGTGTTGCACACTATCACACGCCCTATCCTTTCTTTTTTCTCACATTTAATGAAACTTTTTAACGCTATTTTTATGTACTATATCGAATTTTCCGTTTATGTTTAGTTCTACATTTTCATTGCTTGATTATGTCGTATGGCCCTAGATACTTTGGCTCGAGTTTCTTGGCCGGGCATGCGGCAATATCGCATGCGGCGAGATTCTGATCGTTCCCTAATACCTTGTCTCCTTCATGAAATTTCTTCCGTTCACAATTCACATCGTATTTCGTTTTTGTTTCCGATTTCCTATTCAATAATCTATCTCTTACTTCTTTATGTGCGATGGTTAGTTTTGCTTTGAGTAATTCAACATAATTGTCTAAATTATAGCTTATTCTGTTATTGTAAATTTTTTGATTTGATGGAACATTAGATTGCCTACCATAAAGTAAGTAAAACGGAGTATATCCTGTCGCTGAATGCACCGTGTTATTGTACGCAAATTTATAAAATTGCACCCAGTCTTTCCATGCTAACGGATCGCCGTTACAATATATTCGCAGGAAATTTCCTAGCATTTTATGCGAGTTCTCTAAAGCTCCTCTTGTTTCGTGGTGATATGCTGTCGAGTTGAGCTTTTGAATATGAGAGCGTTTCTACATACACCGAGACTGCAGCTGAGAGATGGCTGTGAGAGAATTGACAACCGGTTTCTCACGTTGGTGTGTGTAGAAGCTCTGAAAAGCGCCGAGATGAGACTTTTAAAATGATGTTGAAAAAATCCATTTTAATCGCTAAAATGAAGTCAAAAAAGTTTCTTTTACTTTTTAATAATATTTCTACGATTATTAGACGGCAAAAATGCAAACTATAATTGATCGATTGCTATAAACTGCCAATTCTATTTTTTCTCAGCTCCATCGTTCTTTGCATGCCAAGGAGAATTCTCTCAATGAAAATGCTGTCAGTCGCTGTCAAAGCATGCTGTCAGTTATTTTCTCAGCTGCTTTCTCGGTGTATGTAGAAACGCTCTGAAGTTCAATACATAACTCCTCGAATATTTTTGCCATAAAGAATGTTCCTTTATCTGTACATATTGGTTGTGGTACTCCATATTTTTAAATCAGGGAAAAGCGGGGCAAAAGGGCATGTGGGGCAAAATGGGCACCCTCTATTTAAGCATTGTTTGACTACAAAGATACTTTCCAATGCATAAAATGTATTCATTAGAGTGTTCTATGAACACCATGTAAGTTTCATAACTCTTACATAACAAATAACCAAGAAAAATGCAAAATAAGGTTTAGTACCACATTGATGTAATTTTTGTCACTTCGAAAATAAGCTTAAACCAGTGTCACAGGGATGCGTTGAAGTTGTACATGATATATTTTTAAAGATATGATTTTTCTATACAATTTGTCTGAAGAAAGCAAGCCGATTGAATGCGTATTTTTACTAATATAACAAAAAATACAAAAATGCTTCACGTGGGGCAAAATGGGCTGTTATGCTTGGGGCAAAATGGGCAGATTGTTGTATTTGTCGCCTCAATAATGATATCAGGCATAGATTCAAAAAATTCGATTTTGTAGGCTTAAACGTGTAAAAACTGTTTTAATTTTGATAACATATTTTTGGAAGTATTTTAAGGGCTTTTCTGAATAGCAAAAGATAGAACGAAAATACATTTCACGAAACGTGCGCAAAAGCCTAGACCTTACCTAAGCGCAGTTGTTGTGGCCCACATTGCCCCAGTGTTTTGACGTTTCACAGTTTGTTTACATATGCCCATTTTGCCTCATTTTTTGAAATGGTTCGCTAGCTGTTGTTTTGAGTTTAATCGGTATTTTAGATTAAATTTTCATTTTATACATTTGGCATTCTTTGCAGTTTTTGACCATTCTTACATCTGCTTCTATATCTTTCCACGTATATTTTTGACTTATGGTATTTAAGGTGCGATAAATTCTTGTATGATCTGCTGTAGGTAAATTATGATGTTCATTCATTATTAAAAGCATTATTTTTATGTTTTTCTTCATCTTTTAGCACTTTAATGTTTTTGATGATGACTATTATCCTCGATAATCCTTTTATCTTTAATTTGTTTTAATTTCTTCATAAATGTATCTTCCTTTTAATTTTCATCCTTTATCCTTTTAATTTTCATTTTTTAGTAAAAGGCACACCTTACCTTTTTTGTTTTTTAAATGTTCCCTGATCTGTGTCAAAGTTCCCCGTAGGTGAACTAAGTTAATGATCGATGAAATTTTAATAATCTCTTTTCCTATCTCTGTTTCTTTAATATTATCACAAATTTGCAATTCCACAAATACAGTTGATACGCTGGGCTGATCAGTTCGTATTGTTCCGACACTGTTTGCTTCTTGCTCTTTATCAATATCCGGATTTGCACTTCTTGCCTTTCTTGATTGTGTTCTTGCGACAGCAAAGACTTACTGGTATAAGTGCTTTAAATCAGAAATGTGAATTCGTGACAACGCGTCCGCTGCTCCGTTTTCACAACCTTTCTCATAATGCACTGTGAATGAATATTCTTCAAGAGCTAACCTGAACTTAGTAAGTCTACTAGATGGGTCATTCATCGAGAAGAGATAAACCAGTGGTCGATGGTCTGTATAAATATCAAACTGTTTACAGTACAAATATTGCCGGAAATGTTTGATTGCCCATACTATAGCAAGTAGCTCCTTTTCTATTGTGCCGTAATTTTGTTCTGCTTTATTTAAAGCTCTACTGGCGAAAGCTATGGGCTTTCTATTTTTATTACTCAAGACTGCTCTTATAGCTCTCCCTGATGCATCTGTATGAAGTACAAATGTGTTATTCTTACTGAAATCCGGAAATTCTAACACTGGAGGATTTATAAACTTTTCTTTTAATATATCAAATGTTTTCTGACACTCAGTTCTCCCTTCAAAGGGTACATTTTTCCTAGTTAATAGGTTCAATGGAATGCAAAGCTTTGCGAAATTTGGTATGTGTTTTCTATAATAGTTAGCGAATGCTATGAATCTTTTGACTTCATCTGCAGTAGTTGGAATCGGCCATTCTTTAATGCACGCTACCTTGCTGGGATCAGGTTTTATACCTTCAGCAGAAATTAAGTGCACCAAATGGACAAGTTCTTTTTGGAGAAAATTACATTTGCTGGGATTAAATCTGAGAGATACTTTCCGTAATCGGTTGAAAATTGCCATGAGGTTTTTATAGTTATGGGAGCTTCACACAATCAACCGTACTACTCGGTGGTTTGTCGATCAAAGAGACAGTTTATTCTTTCTTACTTCCTAACATAACTCTAATTACATCTATCTTCGATCTAGATAAGTTTAGCTCTAGATAAGCTGAAATTTAGATCGATTTCGATTAGCTTGATTCCGATCCCATCTGAATCCCTACATGTTGTTCGATGGAATTGCCGAAAACTATAATATCATCCAAATATATTAAACATTTTTCACAATTTAATCCAGACATAGCTACAGTCATGAGACGTGAAAAAATTGATGGGCTCACTTTCAATCCTATAGGCAACCTGGTCATTTGGAATTGTCCTTGCGAAGTAGTGAAAGCAGTTATGTTTCGATCTTCTTTCCTAAGCTCGCATTGGTAATATCCTTGCGATAAATCCAAGTGCGAGAAATACTTCGCGCCTGAAAGATAATTAATAACTTCTTCGATATTAGGTAGCGGGAATTCATCGTCTTTCAGTACCTTGTTAACATTGCGATAGTCAACTACTAATCGCCATTTTTTCTTATCGGTTGACGACATCTTGGGTACAAAAAGTATCGGACTATTCCATTCGGATTAAGCTTCTTCTATTACTTTGTTGTCTAACATGCTTTGGATTTGCTTTGCTATTTCTTCCTTTTGGTAGTAAGGCAATTAATACTGTTTGCAATAAGATGGAGGTTCGTTATTTTTAACATTCAATGATGCTTGTAGTAATTTGGTTGTACTCAATTGATCGTTTTCTATGGAAAAGATATCATTATATAGAAAAGTAATCCGATAGTGAATAAATTGATAAGTAATAAAAGTATCAATAAATCCTATTGTTTTCGTATAAACACTTATGCCTCGTACAGATAATTGAAGGCTAATATTTTTGTTTATATATTCAGGGACATTTTTTGAACTTAAAATACAACAAGATGCTCCGCTATCAATTATTAATTAAATAGGATTATTAAAAAGAAAGAAATTTGCCAATATGTTACTGTTAAAACTGTAACTAAAAAGATCCGTTAATTGAGAAGTGGAACGGATTTCTGTTTCGTTTGCCTAATTTTTATCTGGTGTCTGTGCTAACACTGCAAAATTGCCATTATTTATGTTCGACGATCTCACATTTGAATTACCTCTAGGAAAATTTCCTCGGTGTGTAGGAGGACGATTTCGTCCACGTGCCCTGTAGTTTTGTGCATAAAACCCTCTATTCGATTGGTTACTGGTTGTGAAATTTGTTCACTAAAGTGCTGGAGTGTGATATTAGCTTAGTATAAATTTGATGAGAATGAGAAAAGTGCACCTTAATCGCTGGTCGGTTTGCAACTGTGTATTCGGTTGTCCCATAGAGTTCATTACATAATTCATTACAAAGTTCATTCTTGTAGTTCGAGCAGTTCATTTCATGCAGTCCAAATTAGTCAAGTAGTTTTATCTATATCCTATGGTTTAGTTCCTTCTCATTCTTATGTGTTTTCTTATTTGAATTCATATTCGAAATATTAATGTTAATCCAAAATCCAACACCGGTAGTAGCCCCTATTGTAACAGGTTGGCTGATAAGTCCCCGGTCCGACACATAGATGGCGTCGCTAGTATTAAATGCATATTATTTTTATATAGTACCAACCTTCAAATGATTCGTGTCAAAATTTGACGTCTGTATGTCAATTAGTTTGTGAGACAGAGCGTCTTTTGTCAAGCAACTTTTGTCAAGGCCCCATATGAAGAAGAAAAAAGTGTTGTTCCACCAAGACAACGCACCGTGCCACAAGTCATTGAGAACGATGGCAAAAATTCATGAATTGGGCTTCGAATTGCTTCCCCACCCACCGTATTCTCCAGATCTGGCCCCCAGCGACTTTTTCTTGTTCTCAGACATCAAAAGGATGCTCGCAGGGAAAAAAATTGGCTGCAATGAAGAGGTGGTCGCCGAAACTGAGGCCTATTTTGAGGCAAAACCGAAGGAGTACTACCAAAATGGTATAAAAAAATTGGAAGGTCGTTATAATCGTTGTATCGCTCTTGAAGGGAACTATGTTGAATAATAAAAACGAATTTTAACAAACAAAAGTGTTTTTCTTTGTTAGACCGGTTACTTATCAGCCAACCTGTTACACGGGTCAAAAGAGAAGCGAAAGACAGCTAAGAATACATGCGTTGGAATTGTAATAAAAAAGTAATTTTATTTATCCAATTTGTCGCGCACATATTCTGAGTTCAAGATGTTGATTAGAACTGCCTAACCTTGCCTGATTTTCATGTTATATATGTTCGGTTCCCTACTTTTCATTGTTTATGCTATGGTTATTATGTTTATGCTACGGTTATTTATTTATGTTAGATGTTTGGCCAGATGTTGTTACGGTGCGTTGTCTTGGTGGAACAACACTTTTTTCTTCTTCATATGGGGCCTTCACAAAAGTTGCTTGATAAAAGACGCTCTGTCTCTCAAACTAATTGACATACAGACGTCAAATTTTGACACGAATCATTTGAAGGTTGGTACTATATAAAAATAATAGGCATTTAATACTAGCGGCACCATCTATGTGTCAGACCGGGGACTTATCAGCCAACTTGTTAAGCAAATGACTTGCAAAGAAGAATGTTAAATTTTAAGTTTAGAATTAATCTATCGATTGAAAGAGGCAAATGAGACCAATTGGCTCAAAGTCTCTATTGAAAAAAGGAAACTAAAAAAAACAATACTTACTGATGCTGCTGCTGCTATTACTGGTTCTATTGCTGCTTCTGCAGCTACTGCTGCTTCTGCAGCTTCTGCTGCTTTTGCTGCTGCTGCTGCTGCTGATGCTGCTACTGCTGTTGCTGCTTCTGCTGCTGCTGCTTCTGCTGCTGATGCTGCTGCTTCTGCTTGAATTTCTGCTACTTTTGCTGCTGCTGCTGCTTTTACTGCTGCTACTGCGTCTGCAGCTTCTGCAGCTTCAGCAGCTTCTGCAGCTTCAGCAGCTTCAGCAGCTTCAGCAGCTTCAGCAGCTTCAGCAGCTTCTGCTGCATCTGCAGCTTTTGCTGTTTCTGCTGCATCTGCAGCTTTTGCTGTTTCTGCTGCGTCTAATGCTGTTCTCTGTAATAGAACGAAATGATAAATAATGTTTCAGCAAATGTTTCATTTATGGGCAGGTCATCCATTTTGTATGAAAGTTTGATCATTCACAACTGAAATGCATTTCTCCTCGGTTCTAATAGTCGTATAGATTTCAAAGTTTTATTGATGATCTGTTTTGATTGATGGGATGTGTTCATAATTATTAACGACCGATTCGTACAAAAAGTGTAATTGCTGACAGAGAGTGACATGTTACAGGGTTACACACTTTATCTCAAGACCGCGGCACCCCTTCCCGAATCTGTCTTAGCCAATGCCAAGACTGCGGTATGATGCTTGAAAACGTTGATGATACCAAGGTGGATTTAAAAATATCAGGTGGTGGACTCTAGTGCATTTTGACAAATCGTCACTTGACGTAAGGTCCCCAGTATTCAAACTTTGTTTACATTCATTTAATTTGTTCATATAATTGTTGTTTATCTACCCCATTTTTTCGATTAAATATTCTTTAAAAATATATTACTTTGCGACTTTGCGCAAAGACTTCTGCTTCCAAATATATTGGACTTTGCGAGTTCTTATTTAACATTAAAACATAGAATAAAGTGTGTTATTTTGTGTTATTCCATGAATTTATTCTATAATTCATTGTGTTCACGACATTTTTGATGATAAATTGTAAGAAATCATTTTTTTTTCAATTTTCACATTATTTCCTCATTATCTACGAGCCGCATGGACAATTTACGTGAGATTAGAACTCTTACACATGATTTTAAATTTCGTGCATAAACAAATCATCAAATCTTTTGTTAATATATCTCATTTTTACGATAAAATAAATAGACACACAAAAATGCATATAATAACAAAGAAATCTGTTCTATTTGCTAAGCTTTGTGTGCGGAAATCAATGGTTAACGGTTTTAAAATGACGTAAAGTCCCTCAACTATAGCGACCCCCCAAAGGCCCTAATCCACCACCTGATATTTTTAATCCACCTTGGATGATACCTGAATTCATCGGATGCAATGCTGAATCTGCGGCACATTTCTCGAACACACTGTTCCGCGCCGAGGACATGCGGTCGAATATTTGTTTACACATATAACCTTTGTGTACATCAGTGTACTGAAAACAACCAATTATTTTTTCGTATTTTTACCAAAGTGATTCCAGGTGGTCTCATAACATGTTTTTATAACCAAATTTAAATATCACTTTTTGACAAAATGGGTGAAAACTTTTGTTCAAACAAGCTTTCTTGAGGCTTGACGAATACTCAAAACACTCTTAAAATCTTCATAAGCAGAAGCGATAAAAACCAACCTTCTAATTTCACACACCTTGGGATAAGCCCACCTGTATATTAAACCTACTTAGATAGCTGCTCGAAAACTGCTATACAATGCAAACAGCTGACAGGCTGAAATTTCAGCCTACGAACTTAAACCGGAAAGGCCCCCAATATTGGTTATCCAATGCTTCAAAATCTCCCTTACCGTTCCAGAACAGTCCTCCTTCAGATTTACAATAATATTGGGTCTTCCGGGAACATACCGGATGACTGGAAAACCTGCTTCACAATTTCCGCCCCATTTCTCTCCTGAATTGCATTGGCAAAATCATGGAGAGAATGGTAAATAGAAGACTGACACAAGAATTAGAAGACCGAAACCTCCTTAGTACCAATCAACACACCTTTAAAGGTGGGAAAGGTACTGAGACATATTTTGCCGAAACTAATGAACTTTTAAAAACATACTACTCAAAAGGCCGCCACATTGACTGTGCAATATTAGATTTATCAAAAGCTTTTGACAGAACCTGGCGACATACAATTCTTGAACAGCTCAATATGTGGGGTATTGGAGGACGCATTACAGCGTACCTTCAAAGCTTCCTTTCAAATCGCACATTCAAAGTTTTAATTGGAACTCAATCTTCTGACGTACATGTCCAAGGGAATGGTGTTCCTCAGGGTGCCATTCTTTCTCCCACTCTTTTAATGATTAGTGTAGAATCCCTCTTCCACCCCATGTTCAGTAACATTAAATGTTTCATGTATGCTGATGATATAGTTCTTGTCTCAGCATCCAACAATAGAACCGAATCACGCAAATCTTTACAAGAAGGAGTCAAAATAGATCAGAAATGGTCATGTTGGACAGGTTACACAATTTCACACTCCCAATCCAAAATACTTCACATCTGCAATAGCAAATATCATATTCTAAAACCCATAACATACAAGAACTCAGTAATACCAAACAGACGCACAGACTTTTGATCGCCACATAACATTTAAAGCACATACTAACAGGTTGGCTGATAAGTCCCCGGTCTGACACATAGATGGCGCCGCTAGTATTAAATGCGTATTATTTTTATATAGTACCAACCTTCAAATGATTCGTGTCAAAATTTGACGTCTGTATGTCAAATAGTTTGTGAGACAGAGCGTCTTTTGTCAAGCAACTTTTGTCAAGGCCCCATATGAAGAAGAAAAAAGTGTTGTTCCACCAAGACAACGCACCGTGCCACAAGTCATTGAGAACGATGGCAAAAATTCATGAATTGGGCTTCGAATTGCTTCCCCACCCACCGTATTCTCCAGATCTGGCCCCCAGCGACTTTTTCTTGTTCTCAGACATCAAAAGGATGCTCGCAGGGAAAAAAATTGGCTGCAATGAAGAGGTGGTCGCCGAAACTGAGGCCTATTTTGAGGCAAAACCGAAGGAGTACTACCAAAATGGTATAAAAGGTATTGGAAGGTCGTTATAATCGTTGTATCGCTCTTGAAGGAAACTATGTTGAATAATAAAAACGAATTTTAACAAAAAAAAGTGTTTTTCTTTGTTAGACCGGGGACTTATCAGCCAACCTGTTAGTATTGGACTCGGTTGTATTGAGAATACCCAGGTGACAACTGTTGTACAATTTTAGCTTAAACTCCTTGTGAACAGCTCGATTTAACGCATTGCCTCATATAAACGCTTGAAAACATGGATGTGTGAGTGAACAACGATGTGTTGAAGCGTTGATGTTTATGTCAGAACTTCGGTAAAAGCCGGACAAACAAGAAGCTTGCAGTTTCGTCCTCGGTGTTCAACAACCAAAACACTGAGTAAGAAGAAATACACGATCTATCCAGGAGTATACGAATAGCGGAGAATCGCAGGGAAAATAACAAAACAACGTCAAAGAGTGTTTTATAATAAACTTTTTGTTTGATACGGATTGAAGATTACGCATGTTTTGTTTTGGGTCGGTAGCTTGTGCCCAACGTGATGACAATTTTTAAAATGGCACCAAAAAAAGCGCTTCACTCTGACGTTTCAACTGTTATAATAAGCTTAAACTCTGGAATATCGCTTGCTCTTTAAGCCAGTTTTAAGCCTGCTCTTTAAGCTTCCAGCAACTCGAAAAACGCTAACAATCTGCTCGAAAATGTCACTTGGGTACCTAGGGGGATATGCATAGCGCATATTCTGATTTTCAACCCGGTGTGTATAATAGGGATAATATTAGGTTGCACTACATTTGCTCCTGATGCTTCAGTAAGAAAAGTTCCCATTGATACATGAGCTGTTGCTAGCTTGGTCGAAAGAGCCTCAATTTCAACCCCAAAATCAGTGATTGATTTTCCTGCCGGCCTAGTGGACTTAATTTCATTCTCGACCGCGTTAGGTGAAATTTTTATACCGAATCTAGCTTTAAAAAAAAAAAAACAAATGCTTCATCGATAGTCGTGGTACCGTCAATAGTACCATGTGCAGCACCAGTTAGTGTAACTTTCATTAACCTTAAAATGTGCGTTTCGCTAACATCCTTCGAATAATCCCTCAACAGTTCGACACTTTCTTTGTAGCTCTGTAGGATTACCTGCAAATGGTTTAACTAGCTTGAGTGCTAAATTCAAGTCCAAAGTGTTCGCCATCTTTTTTACAGTTTTACCCTTTGGTCTACCATGTGGTTTGGTGGACATGCGAGGTACATGCAAGGAACTTGTATAACGCACACCGTACATAAATTAAAGGTTATGTGGAAAAGGTAGCAATTAATAAACTATATGATTAACATTTTGAATGGATTTTTTTCTTCGCAAAATTAAGTAAAACAGTCACTTTTATATTGAAAAACATATGTATATATCTATACATTCATGCCATTATGTAATGCAGAAAAGTGAGTCTAAGTTTTCAAAAGTACAGCTATTTTCCTTTCTTCTCTTTCTCTTTTTCTTGGATCTAGTTGGGTCCTGTTGGTAACGGCAAGGGACACATTGAATAAGATTTTTTTCGCAATAACTACCTTACAGCCATTACAACAAGCACAACCACGACCTAATCACTTCACTTGCACCACAGCCTAACATCCTTTTTTTACCCCAGCTCTAATTATATTATTCCATACAGATTTTTGTTTCTCTCGACACCACCGTCTCAATTGCTCGATTTTTTCACTTATACCACACACAGCCTTATCGTTCCTTTGTTCGTTTTTTTTGTTCGCTTCATACGCATACCACGTGACACGTATTTTTTCACTTATACCACAGTCTTATCGTTCCTTTGTTCGTTTTTTGTTCGCTTATTACGCGTACCACGTGACATGTATACTTACAACGGATGTGTAGACGGATAATGTGTGATCTGCAACCGGCAGCGCATCGTGTCTCGTTCTCTCTTATACTTGCTCCAAATGCTTCTGCAGTATATCGTGTTAAAGTTGTTCCGCAACCGTTTTACTGCTTCCTTTTACATTTTCCGGTTTCTTCGTCTTATTCGCCAAACTGCGTTCGTCCAACAGCGCCGATCCTCGTAGATAATCGATCAGCACTTAGCGGATTGATTAGCTGCGTCCGTCCAGCAGCATCGATCCTCGTTGAAAATAAATCAGCATTTAGCGTAACGTAACGTTCTACGACAGTGCGGAAACTCTTCAGAAACTATCGAATCGAACTTTACTTTTGCCGTGCGTTTCTAATTATTCTTGACTTGTTGGCTTCTTGTCTCCTGGCAGGATCGCCATGTAAAAGTGGGTACAATACCGGAAAAAAGGTGTGGGGGATTTGGAGGTTAGATGTGATATGCACTTTTAATTGTCCGAACACTGTATATGTTTGAAAGATGTTGTTAATTCACAAATTTATTTCACTTTAGAACTGATTGGTCAGAACGCGACTTTCTGTGTCAGAGGTCAAAACGCGACCTGTTGGTTTGGGGATCAGAACGCTACTGATCGGGCCAGAGTTCAGAACGCGACTTGTTGGTTTGGGGATCAGAACGCTACTGATCGGGTCAGAGTTCATAACGCGACTTGTTGGTTTAGGGATCAGAACGCTACTGATCGGGTCAGAGTTCAGAACGCAACTGTTTGGTATGGGGATCAGAACGCTACTGATCGGGTCAGAGTTCAGAACACGACTGTTTGGTATGGGGATCAGAACGCTACTGATCGGGTCAGAGTTCAGAACGCGACTGATTAAGCTGATAAGAATTATCTCGGTCAGCGCGTAGCACTCTCTCGTTGAGCAGCGCACGGCGACAACGATTAGGTTCCCCCTCTCTCTCTTCTTCTCTCTCTCGTTCGCACGTGTGCTAAACGGAATACGGTTTCCTCAACAGTGTGGTTTGTATGTGTTTTTATTTGTGTGTGTGTGTGTGTGTGTGTGTTTTTTTGTGTGTGTGTGTTGGTGTCAAAAGTATGTCGTTTCGGATAGATTTGTTAGTAATTTTTTTTGTTTTTTGGGTTAGGTTTTTGTTTTAATTAGCAGGACCACCGCCTTCGCGAGCAGTGATCCCTTTTCAAAAATACAATAAGCTCAATTCTTGATCTTATTGCCGTCGGCCACGATGACATCAATCATGCGTTTACGCATCGACCTCACCAGTTTCCGGATCGTCTTCGGTGAAATGTTTTTGCACACCTCTTGCATTTTGTCAAAGAGTTGATCCAGATCTTCTGGTAATTTTTTACCCAGCCTCTTGAAAATTGCCCAGAGGTTCTCAATGGGATTGAGATCCGGGCTAAGGGCAGGCCACTGCATAGTGTTGACATTATTGTCAGCAAGCCAAGCTTGGACAGTCCCGGAAGTATGCTTCGAATCGTTGTCTTGCATAAATATCCAAGACGGAGGAAATTTTTCCGTAGCGTGTGATAATAAATGATGTTGCAACGATCAATGAAGTAAAGGGCTTAAATAAAACACTTGGCGAATTTTCCTTTTAAGAGTGGGAACTGTTTTATTTTTCGAGACTCTAAAAAAACGTTATCGCGGTTTCTCCTTTGCTCTTGATGTTGCTACTGACTTTGTTTACGCTTGCGCGCGTCCCTTTTCCTTGACGACCTCAATGGACCCTTATGCTGACCGTAGCCGACCTATTTTCTGATTCGTCCCTTTAATGCGCAAACTGGTTATGCTCTTCCAACCAACGTCTGTCTCGCTTTGGCAGCGTTTCGAAAGATTTGCACCATTCGAACGGATGATTCGAACATATGCTGTTCGAATAGCTGTCACAGCCAATAATAACAACAACTTTGGCTGTCAATTAGGGACCTCGTGTTAACATTCCCCACCCCGTGAACACATCTGCTTGCACGTACTTGTTGTTCACTAATTTACTTTTTATAGTTATTGTGCTTGTGGTTCTTTATGTTAACCGTTCTACGTGTTAATCTACATCTACGTTAATTAGTGCTAGCTTTACTGCCGGACGCTTTAATTCTTTCCCTGATGCTGTGCGTATTAATGCTTGCCTTATGGTACCGTATGTTCCCGGGAACGTTTTTTTTAACAATCGCGCGCATCCATTCTTTTCTCGGTCCTTCCGTGACAAAAACTAAGCCTCCAGGCTTTAGCGGCTTGCACGGCTCAAGTCACTTTGTACGGCGGTTTAGTGTTGGGACGTATTCTTTCAGCCATCTATCCCACATTGCTTCGGACAACACGATTGCTCGTTTGTAGCTGCTCTTAAGGGCGTTTGCAAGGTCTGGGATCACTCGCAGTTTTTCTTTTCTTCCTGTTGAGCTGCCTATAATGAAATGGTTCGATGTTAGCGCTTCGTTATCCGCTTCGTAGACTCGCGGACGTTTGGGGCATATAGGTCAGAGGTCGGGATTTAATCAAATTTTCCACGTCCGTCAGCGCGGTGATCAATATTTCATCGTTCAACCTCCTTCTATCATCCAACGCGTTCAATCCCTCTTTCACACTACGAACTATCCGTTCCCATACCACCCCCACCCATGTGTGGTGCTGATGGAGGATTGAAGCTCCATTTAGTGTGTGTGTCTGTGAAGGTGGCCGCGCAGGTGAGATTAACTTCCTTTAGTTGTCGTTTTAGCTCGTTGCTCGCGCCTTGGAAATTGGTTCCGTTATCGGAAAAAATCTCTGTCGGTGGTCCTCTACGACAAACGAATCTTCTGATGGCCATTATACATGATTCAGTCGATAGGCTATATGCGACTTCGAGGTGGACCACCCCCGTTACTAGACAGGTGAAGACAGCCACATATCGCTTTTCGTTGCGGCGCAAGTTAGTAATGTCTATTGGTCCCAGATAATCGACTCCTACATTTGTGAACGGACGCAGGAAGGGGGTAAAGTCTTGGCGCAGGTAGTTGTACCTTTCGTGGGTTTTGTGGTTTACATTTCTTTACCTTGCAGCGTTGGCAGCTTTTCATCTCTCTATCAACGGCTGCTCTCAAAAAAGGAATATAGAAACGTTGTCTAACCTCATTCACTACGGTTTCCCGATTAGCATGCCCATATTTTTCGTGATAGTGACCCAGGAGTAATGACGTTATGGCATGTTGCTGGGGCAGAATGATTGGGAATCGTGCATCATAGGGGATATGGTTAGCATTTGCGGTTCGTCCATTGACTCTCAATATTCCCATCTCATCCGTAAATGGGTCGATGTTGTATAGGGGGCTCGCTTTATCTATGCCCGATTATGCTTCATCATTTGTTTGTTGCGATAGGAATTTTAGCTCTTTGTGGTAGCATTCTGTTTGAGCGAGTTTATGTAATAGTATTTCGGCACGTTGAAGTTCCTCTAATTCTATCGGAGTAGTCGCTGTTCGCTCTACTCTTAGAATAACCTTGGCTTGGTTTTCAGTAGCCTTTAGTGCCTTAGTAGTTTCGCCTTTTAGTTTTAGCTTACAGTTCTCTACGAATCTGTGGACAATTACAATTGTTAGTAATAATATTTTCCACTAGGAAATGCGGGTAGGATCGATAAGAGACATGGCTGGAGGCGTAATGGAATGGGTTAGCATAGGTACCGTTCTTTCTTCCATCGTTGGTTCTACGGTCTTTTGCTCCGGCCAGAGTTCTTCTGGATGGTAGAGAAACGATGGACCATTTAACCACCTGCCCTTTTAGTTAATTTCTGTATCCTTGTTCCATCTTGTGAGACAGTCTGCAGGATTTTCTTTTGTAGGGACATATCTCCAATTAGGACTGTCGGTAAGTGTTCTAATTTCTCCGACTCGATGTGCTATGAATGGCTTAAATTCCCGAGGAGGTGATCGGAGCCATGAAAGTACGACTTGGGAATCTGTGTGTATGTACTTTTCTCTCACATTATAATCGTGATTGTCACACGCCGCTTTCATCAATCTCGCTCCCAGCAAGGCTGCCTGCAACTCAAGTCTTGGTACTGATAAGTGTTTCAAGGGTGCCACCTTGCTTCGCGACATTACTAATGCGCAGCGGATTTTACCTCCATCATTTACTCGGAAATACGCCACGCAACCATAGGCTTGTTCGCTCGCGTCGGTAAATACGTGTAACTGCATAGGTTCTTGGGATATCGAGCTAGCGCCTTTGAAATACCATCGTGGTATTTTCAGTTCAAATATGTTGGGAAGTGTAGCGGCCCATTTTGTCCATTTGGCGAATTCATCGTCGCTCATCTGTTCATCCCAATCGATGTGTGCTCGCCAAAGATCTTGCATAAGCAAGCGGCCATGAATTAACATAGGAGCTAGTATTCCCAAGGGGTCAAAGATGCCCATAATCACCCTTAATGCTATTCTCTTTGTTGGTCCTTCCCCCTTATTCACGTAGGGGATTAAGTCTTTGTGCCAAGCTGAAGAAAATTGGAAAACATCTTCTGTCGGGTCCCAGAACCATACCAGCTTTATAGCAGCAGCTGCAATCGGATATTCGTTCGCATATTCGTGTGCGTTACGATTGAAACGGTTAGAACTATTTGTTATAAATAAAATGCTAAATTTTATGCTCCCCAACACCAGAACTTTTATTTCAATTAACTACACTTCCGATCTAGCCAAGCACCGACACCAGAATCTCCTTCATCTTTTACCGCCATCGCCCGTTTGCTCCTTCGATCGTCAACCTTGTCCTCTCTCCATTCTCACGATGATCTTTCTCTCACATCCTCTCCTATTTCACGGTTCGTGTTCATTAGCCGCCTGTATGGATACGGCCGCCGTTATCAGCTGTCATCGACGGTCTATATCGTAGCGGCCAAGGTCGCTACATGTCATTACATTTTTTTTTAACGAAGCTTTAGCAAGAAAATTCCGACGTGGATTGTTTTTTTCATGCATATCGATATTGTTATCGCCGAACTTTGCCCTTTTTTATCGCATCCGGCAAACCTTCCTCGTGCTTTCAATAGACGTGTGATGGTGCTGGTGTACCTCGCTAAATAAGTATATCTATTTAATTTGATAATGCTTCGGTTTCGTGTAATTGCTTTCTCTCTTATTTGATAGGGTATTTTTCTGACCGCTCGTTATAAATTCAATGCTGCTAACCGTGAGTCGAACACTTGCTGGGGGAGCTATTTGCATATTAGTTCGATGCCTCATCATTCAATTGCGCCGCTCAATCTACAGCTCAACCTCACCAGCTCAACCTCTATCATAAAATTCATCTTCATCGGTGCCGTCATGTGTGAAGACGAAAAGCAACTCGTAACATTGTTGGTGTTACATTTGGCGTTGTGCCGACCTCCCTGAACCCGTGTTTCTATTGTTCCACTCGCTGCTGTTCCATGTGTGTATAGTGTAACGTATACAATTTTGCTGATGTGTGCGTGTGTGTATGGGCTTTTGCTTGGGGTTATAATTTTTTGTTTCAGCATTTCCTCTACATGCTCTTCCATGATATTATTTAATAATGCAGGGAATCTGTACTGCCTTTTATAAATGGGGACGTTAGAGCTTGTTTCAATTTCATGCGTTGCCGCTTGGGTATATGTAAGTTTATCTCCCGGCAAGTAAAATATATCCTTATACTCAATGAGAATTTTTTTCATATCCGTTGCCATTGAACTATCCAAATGATCGATATTGATTTGTTTTATTAATTCCCCAAATCGTTCTAGGCCCACCAATGGAGTGCTTTTGCTTGTTTCTATTAAATCACAATCTGTAAGTTGCTTCTCAATATTTGGGAGAAGTTCAAAATTATCTTGTGGTATAGTATTATTATTTTCGATAACAGTATTTGTATTGTGTTCCCATTTTTTTCTGTTTCCTCTGTATTTTCACCTGATGGTTTCTTTAAATTTATTGTTCGAAAGTTTTCCCCAACATTAACAGTATATTTTATTAAAAATTCTGCCCCAAGTATTCCAGGAACACCAAGTGTTCTTATAACATAAAATTTTGTTCGATACAACGATTTTCCAACGTATAAATTTATAAAAATTGAACCCACAGTGTCGGATAATGTTCCGTTAAAACTTGAAAACGTTACTTTATCCTGATAATCTATTGTAGAACACCCAAGCTCTTTTGCTAATTCCCAACTCAATGCATTCGAACATGCTCCCGAATCAATTAGATAATTAATCTTTTTTTTCTTTTCACTCTCTGATAAAATTTGAACCATCAGTTTACCTTCCGTAGTGAATGCTATATCTAGTGATTCATAATTGTGTATGTATTCACTATTTGTTATCGGATCCCTTTCGATTGTTTGTGCTTCTTCTGCCCTAAGGCAGAACAAATCAGTTTTAACGATGGGAACACTAGAATTTTTATTTAGACCGACTAGTGTTCCGTGTTGTAGTTTTTTTTGATTTGTACTGTTAGGTGATTGGGGTTGATTATATGTATTTCTAAAATGGTTGTATTGAGAAGGCCCTTGTGGATGATTGTTTTGTGTTGGAGTATATTGTGAATAATTGTTTTGTGTTGGAATATGTTGTGCACCATAGCTTCTATACGGTGTTGGAAATCTTTTTGGCCGTGAAAAATTGTTGGTGTTGTTAGTAATGTTAGGATTGTATGTAGTGCTGTTATGTTGTGGTAGCCCAAAATGATTCGGGTCTGACAATTGAGTGTTGTTAATATAATTATCGCAGCGTGTTCTACTATTATTCCGAAAATCTACATACTGCTGGTTTCTAGTAATACCGCGATTTTGGACATGTGGGCTGGATGAGCTTCCGTTATCAACACTATTGTGGATTGAATTGGTGAAAAGAGCATTGTTTATGGTGTCGTTTGTTTCGGAAATCATTGTACGATTTAATCGTTCTTCTATTTTTCGGATGTGTTCTATTTGAACTATCTCTTCCTGGAGATATTCTAACAGTTCATTAAAATGTAAATGTTTGTTTGTTCTCGCGAGTGTTTGCAATTCTGGCTTCCTTAAACCGGCCAAAAAGTGAATTTTTAAATTTTTCATCGCGTATGAATCTTCCGTGTTATTTATGTCATTGTTGATGATTTGCTCTTTTAGTGTTAACACCCTTTCTTTGTATTCGGAGAAAGGTTCATTGACCCCTTGATGAAGCGTCTCAACTTGTTGAAAAATGGCTTCGATGTCAAATTTTTCTCCAAATTGTTTAATCAATTTCATCTTCACCTTTTCCCACGTATCGTCCAAAATACGATTAAAAAAACCTGCTGCTTTTCCTTTTAACTTAAACATAACTGTACGAATCAAATCCTCTTCAGCCTCTCCCTCCGGAATCTGATTTGCAAAATATTCGATCTGATACAAAAAACCATCCAGATCTCTTGCATCTCCGTAAAATTCAGGAATGCAAAGCATTGCCTGTTTAATGGGAAACTCGTAAGCCATGCTATTATGCGATCCGTTTATTGCTCTATCAAGTTCCGCGCTTTGATTAAGAAGCTCTGCTTTAAGTATTTGAAGGCGTTCTTTGAAGCTATAATTTTTAGTTAAACACGCTTCACTAATTGTTGTTGAATTTAAATGATTTGCAGTCTGGGTGATACGAATATTTGTTATATTTTCGGTGTTAATTTGAACAGTTCTGTTCCTAAGAGCCAGAACTTTGTTGTTCATTACCTTATATGTTATATGTACGAAAAAATATGTGACTATGATTAATAAAAAAAATCACTAAATAAAGGTTTTTTGTTTTTTTTTTTTGTACACTATAACTTATTCAAAATATTTTAATAACTATGCACTTTACTATTAGGCCACTAACTATATGTATATTAAAATTAATTCACTAGCTATAATTACCACTATGACGCTGCGTTTTCCCTGCACCACTTATCACTAAAATATTTACCGTTACCAAATTACCCGGGTTAAGAACACCAGCCAGAAATGACTTTATATGCGCTAAATTTTGCTCTTTACCGCTGTCACCAGATGAAACGGTTAGAACTATTTGTTATAAATAAAATGCTAAATTTTATGCTCCCCAACACCAGAACTTTTATTTCAATTAACTACACTTCCGATCTAGCCAAGCACCGACACCAGAATCTCCTTCATCTTTTACCGCCATCGCCCGTTTGCTCCTTCGATCGTCAACCTTGTCCTCTCTCCATTCTCACGATGATCTTTCTCTCACATCCTCTCCTATTTCACGGTTCGTGTTCATTAGCCGCCTGTATGGATACGGCCGCCGTTATCAGCTGTCATCGACGGTCTATATCGTAGCGGCCAAGGTCGCTACAGATGCATTATGTATTGGGCTGAGCAGGGGGGGCAAGTAGCTCCAAAAGTGGCAACATCCATGAGGTATGTTTTTGGATCTTGGTCCTTTTCAAATCGGAACAAAAACCTCTGGCTGTGTGTGTCTTCTTTTTTAATGCGAATTTGGTTAAACATCATCTCTATGTCTCCTCCAAACGCAATTCGTCTTTGTCTGAATGTGCATAAAACTCGAGGAAGCATTACTAGCAAGTCAGGACCTTTTAGAAGTTGTGAGTTCAAGGACGTCCCACCTACCTTTGCTGCAGCATCCCAAACTAGCCGTTTTTTGTCGGTTTCTTTGGATGCGACACGATGTTAAGAGGAAGGTACCATACTCTGTTTGGATCAGCTGAACGGAGCTCTTCGGGTGACGCTATATGGGCAAATCCGTTCTCCACATAGTCCCTTATCTGCTTATGTACCTCAATTTTAAGTTCAGGGTCTTTTTCTAACTTATTTTCCAGAGCAAACAGTCGTTTCTAGGCCATCGGTCTGCTGTCTGGGAAGCAAATACTATCATTTTTCCAAAGTAGACCGGTTATAATCCTACCGCCTATCTTAAATGAGGTTAAAATAGTTTTTGCTCTCTCTATTTCTTTAGGCTCCGGAATCGGGCCAGTAAACGTTCCTATATCGTCTAGCAAAAATTGTTGTCGTAGCAATTCGTTTAGTTCGCGGTCAACTTCTACCTTTGCTGTACCCTCCATTGTTGATTGTTGTGGAATCATCAATTCCTCTTGTAGATCCGTGTTAGCTCCCTCATCGCGATGGGGTTCGTGGGAGCTCTCCGGTAGGATCTCTTGTAGAAGATCGTCTTGCGTACCCTCTTCGCGGATGTCTCCGCGGGAACTCTCTTCTAGTTGCCGGTGGATTTGATGCTTTCCCAGCATCGTCCTTCCTGTCTTCGGGTTGTTTGTCCCGTAGATGGCCCAGCCCAGGGCGCTCCTCAGAGGTCGGATCAGTTCCACATCATTAATTACGATCAGCAAGGATGGTTTCGCGTGCTCCAGTGATGACGTTGGAAGGTGCTGCAAGTGTAGGAAAGATCTTATCAGTGCGTCGTAATTCACGTTATTGGACGGTAGACTTAGCTGTTTCACGGTGTGGACGGCCGCTATAGAATAGCGCCGCCCTTCCCCCTTCGCTGATATCTGGAAGCTCACTCATCGCGATTTCTTCCCTCCTCCTCGGAGGAGGGGGGGGGGGTTCATACGCGGTCGTGTAGCGGGAAGTTTTTCCACCAAGTCTGCTAGTAGCTCAGGGTTGTTGAAGTGACTTCGCATATTGCTGAGCGTCTGGTGATCACACAAGTTTACTACTTCTAGTCCGTACGTGATTAGACTATTCAACTGTTCGGGTTTCGGTGGATCTAACCTCCGCACACTATCCGTAAGCTGCCTTATCAGTTGAGCCGGCTTTCCAAAAAGCTTCTCCAATCGCTTGATGATAAGAGATTAGTGATGAGAATAGTTCCGAAAATTAAGGAACGGAACGAACGTGCCAATCTTGAGAAAAAGAACGGAACGCGGAACGCAGGTTCAAGATGACCTGCCATGGTTACGCTTTTTTCAGTTGCTCTCTTTATATATGGTTAGCTTGAAAGTATTTATTGAATATTGTGTATTATATTTTTTGTGCAGTAATCACACAGTTTCAACTAAAACAAAGCTAAATAATAGTTTACTGAATGTGTAAAATTATTATTCTACTAAATTAAAACGCTTAACTTAAGTAGCCCGCTATACAGTTCCTTTTTATTTTAAAGGTTAAGGCATTTTGTTGTTTTTGTTTTTACTAAAATTAAGCATTATTCCCTTTTCCCTATACTTCTAAATAAAAAAATAAATCAGAAATTTGTTGCAACGCATATGAAATTTTGATGCAAAATCAAAAAGCTTACAAGTTTAATCGGCTTTTTAAATTTTGTATGGATTAAATTACACTACACTGATTTAATTAATATTTCTGAACAGAAGCAGATAGCATCGAATAACATTGGTTTATATAAAATAAATAGACTGTTGGTTCTGAAGGGTTGACATTATACTGTACGGTGAACTACCGGTGCGAAAGTGTCTGGTAGTGCACTTTAATGGTCCATAAGAATAGCGCTGTTTCACGGGGCGATAAACGGCGTTAAAGAAATTATTGCGGAAGGCACCCTAAATATTTAGTTGCACAAAGAAGATCTCAGGAAAAAATTAAGAGTTCATTGGAGATGCATGCGCAACGAAGCAGCTAAGCACCCAACACATAGCAATTCATTGACTACCACAATCCAGCCCAAATAACGCACCTATACTGATAACATCCATATGGCAGAAGAGAAACATTTCATTCATTGCGCTCACCGCTAGTGCAGGAATGTCTCTTTAAATTTTGGTGATTAACTTCCCACCAATCACAAATCTCTATCCTTTTCTGGCTTCATGGCTCAGGTGTTGTACCGTTATCTCTTTGACTGAGAGAGTATGGCTTGCGCTGTTATCACTCACATAGACAGAATGTGTGTGTGTGTGTCCATACTAGAAAGAAGCAAAAGAGAAGAGAACGCCGTTCTTTACCGGAACGAAAAGAACGCTGAGAGAAACAGTTTCAGATTTTATCTGCTTCCTTTGTACGTACCAAATCGGCCCATCGTACGAAAGAGAGCAGATGATCGTGCGTTCCAGACTGGATCGAAAAGAACGCTGAGAGAAACAGGTTTAAATTGAACCGGCAAACCGGCTCATCAATACAAAGAGAGTAGAATGTCGTGCGTGCTAGGCCGGATCGCAATAAGCACTGAGAGCAACCGGCCCAGCACAGATCGCCGAGAACGCTGAGAGCAGCCGGTCGGATCGATAAGATCGGATCGATAAGATCGTTGATAACAGTCGGTTCAGGTCTGATCGCAAAGAACGGTAGGAGCAACAGGTTCAGTTTGAACCTGCTTGAGTAAAACATAAGGATCGCGGTCCTGATGCTTGCATGCTGGAACGGATCGCACCTGGCAGGTTCGGAACGCAACGCGCATCACTAGCACCGAGTGCATGTATGGCTGCGTACTGCGCACAGCATTAGACCGCGGTTGCACCGTGCAACCAGACATCTCGCCAAATGGCGTCGCGCCGTGAAGCGTGAAGCCAAATTCGAGGGCATTCGATGATAGTTTATAACAGGTCCATACAAAACCAAACTGTTTCTCGGCGAATATTTTCATGTGATGTGTGGACGCGTGATAAATTTGGCATTTCCTACGATGTCATCGCACCATACAAGATGACAGCTGGGTACATACATTTAGGCGAAATGTTTTAACCATGTTGAATTTGGATATTTTTTCACGCTTCACGAATTCACATCGGAAACCTGCCGCTCTTCCTTCTTTGCGATTCATATATCAATTGTCTAGAATTATTAACCGTTATGAAAACTGTACGTGGGCTTCTTTTATTACCCTACTATACGGTGACGTGAAGTAAGTAACTTATGAACATTAATGTAGATTATAATTCAATGAATTAAACATGAAATTTGATCAAACATTAATAATCATTTCGGTCTTTACAGGCAACGCAACCGGCAGCAATTGCAGCAAGTAGTGGTGTAAGTATTATTGTTAATTTACATTTCATTTATTGATTGAAAATTGTTTGCCTCAAGGGCTATAGAATTGCATAATTAGTACTTATATACTATCTCTAACCGTAAAGCTGACCCTAATCTAAAATAAATACGGTCCAATTAAACAAAGATAGAGAAGTAAATATTTAGAAAATAAAAAAAATGTATGGAGAAAGAAAAAATCTGATTTGCCAGGTCACAACTGAACAGATAAGACACAAACAAAACAAAGGAACAGAAGTTGGAAAGAGTAAGAATAGATAAAACGACAGACAGCTTAAAAATAAAAGACACTTACGTAAGACCATTAAGGGGGTAAGAGGTAAGGCGAGAACAGAGACGGTTACGAAAGGAGAATAGAGACATAGAGAACTCAAAGAGGGGAGCTCGCTCGCTATCCCAATCACAGGCCGCAGCAAAGCTCTCCTGCGGTGGGCCCTCCCCTGTATCGAAGAGTCTTTGTAGTCAGAGAGCCTTGTCTGAACAGAATCTCGTCTTTCTCTTTGGTTACCGGTAGATGTATATATGGTTGTGGGTTGATCATCATCTCCATCAGAACCCACACAATGCCCACACAATGCCAGGGGTGTCATCGAAGAATCTGGAACCACAGCTTCATGATGATGAAGTACGAGAATCGATGTACCGCGATCTTCTTCATTTAGTTCTGCGATATGCTGGTCCTCGGGCCAAGCTCGATTGCGTACCGTTTCCACGAACGGCTTGTGAATTATTTCCTTGCCATGATCGATCTCTTGTGATGTCATCGTACTCTCTGCATCGTAGTGGATCATTGGCTGATTATGCGGCGCTTCGTATCCTTTCACGTTCATCCCGAAGACAGACCCAGCCACCTCGGTATTGATTGCCATTGGTTCGTTGCTTCGACCCATTTTGCGCCATAGTGATATTAGTAGACGGCTATTATTGGAACCTCGCACCAAAGGTATCCAACTACCTGTCATAAACGGGATATTTGAAGCGAGCGTAGGCGTAAAACGAACAAGACACCAAGCGTAACTGAAGAAATGGGTTAAAAAGAGCCGCAAGACAGGAAGGAGCCTATTTTCTAAACCAACCGCGGAAAACCGACAAATTTTTTGGCGCGTAATATTGAAGTAAATCGTTTTGGCAAGAAATTTTATCCGCCTTGGTTTTAGTTCCCAACGGCTATGATCGAGACCAATTACAGGGCTGTTACAGGTAGCGCTGATTTTGCGGATTTTACTCTTCATCGGCGCGGATTTTACGAGACGGAGGTATTCTCGAAAAAGAGGTTATTAGGACCATACACGCAGTAATGAAGAATGAATCGTTCAACTCCGCTGAAAAGGACACCAAGGTGTTACGCTCGATTGCACCAAATGATTTAAAGGGTTTCAGTTTGTATCGGCAGAAAATGACCGATATGCTCAATTACGCTATCGGACCATTCTTCAGGGATCTTTTCTTGAAGGATGTACGGGATCGAAGGATTGGGGGATAGATTATTAGCTGTTGTTCGATGAAACCGAAGGAAACAACAGACTCAAGGAAATGGAAGTGACGGTGAAATATTTTTCAAGCCACCAGACGAAGCTGATGTTCTTCCATCTGAATTCCGCTTTTCTCGGTAAAGCAACAGCTAATATTCTTTTGGGCGAAATTCTCGATGGACTGGAAGCTGCTAAACTCCCTTTCGACCACTTTGTCATGATAAGCAGGGATGGCCCAAAAGTCAACCAAAGCCTTGAGCGCAAAGTGAACAGCAAGCTGGTTCGAGAAAGAGGATTCCAGCTAGTTGACACAGGATCATGCCCAGCCCATATCATACACAATGGTGTTAAGTATGTCTTGAAAGAATTTGGGATTGAGGTGTCTGAGTTGGCGAAGGTAGTTTACTACTATTTTGATGTACCATCCAAGTTAGAAGAATTAGAAAAAAGTTGCAAGGAAAAACCAAAAAAGTTCGTAAAATTTGTTGAAATTGGGGGCACGTTGGGTAATGTTGGGCAATGCAGCGCAGGTTCTACTAACGAACTTTTTGCATTGAAAGCCAAATTGACTCAATCGGAAAGGAAAAAATGAGTTATTATGAAGAGATTATTGTTAGGATACTGTCTATAAAAGGTATCAAGTCCTTAATTCAATTAAATTTCTGGAAACCAATGATTTCGTACTTTTTCAAATTTACGAATATATAAAATTTTTTATGTCGTGTTGGTTAGCAAAAATTTATGAAGTAGAAAAGATAGAGACTGTTTTTGAAACTAAACATTTGGAAATAGACAGTGGATTAAAAAAAGTTGACGAGATAATTTTGCCCAGTTATTTATCTAAGTATGAAACAAATGAACAGGACCACTCTTAAAGAAGGTATGAAAAAGTATGTGGTAAAATTAGTAACATATTTGCTTGAGAATAACATTCCCCACGAATTTTACCATCTCGTTTCATACATGAAACCTACAAAGGTTTTCTCCATTAAAACAGAGGAAAAAATGTTGAAACTAGCACGATTTTAAACTCGACAAAGTGCGTGTTTTTGAAGAAATTGTGGTACTACAACATTTGAAGCATTCCCTTCCACCTTAATAATGATGATTTGGAGTTTTATGCTGTTCTTTTCCGGCAGCATAATTTCATTGAACTAAAAAAAACTGTTTCAAATTGTCATCACCATTTCCCATTCCAATGCTGAGGATGATCAGTACGCTTGTAAACGTCAAAGCGAGAGGACGTGTTTTGACCAATTTGCAAGCCATCATGAGCAAGTTTCAGCGGTACGGAAGTAATACCTTCCGTATCGATTATTCGGAAGCTCCTATTAGACCAACGCGAGACGAAACGGCAGATTTTCTGTTTACCGTTCTTAAAACTGGCGCGGATGTCTCGATGGTGTAACGGAACACTGCACAAAGTGCAGTATATGTTACCATGCCAACACTCGAACGTGCATTGGCCATAGTGAACGAGCACAACGGGAAACACTTCGTCACGCACGAGGGGAAGCAGCACAAGATCGCAATCGAGATGGTGGATGATGCGACAGAGGTGAAAGTGCGCGATCTGCCACCAGGGATTCCCGACGCGGATGTTGTTGCTGAACTGGGCGGTTTTGGTGAGGTACTCACGATTGTTCCCGGCGTTTGGGGCGCAGAAACGCGGCTAGCTGGGATCCCGTCGGGTGTGTGCATTGTCCGCATTAAACTGGCTAAGCCCATACCATCTTTCATCACTGTGTGCGGAGAGGTGACAGGGGTGATCTACCGAGGACAACAACAAACGTGTCGTCACTGCAATGAAGCCGTACACCATGGTCTCAGCTGCATCCAAAACCGCGTGTGTCACTTTCGGAACAACGAAAAATCATACGCTGGAGCCGTACGGCAGACTCCCACACCAACAGAAGTTACAACTTCACCATCAGTGGCAGGCACTAACACTAAAGGACGCGGACGTAGAGGAAAGGCAAGAATCACTACGCTTACTAATACAACACCGCCCTCGTCAAGTGCTGCTCAAAACACAGCACCGCAACGTCCAGCAGGCGCATCAAAAATAGCTAACCGACTGGTCATCCCGATCGTGCCGGTTTCTAACGTTCGGCCGTCAAGCCCGAAACCGAACAAAAAAGCCAGGGAAGAGCAACCCCAAGGAAAAGCGAATTTTAATTATTCTGCTTCAAGCACTACGGTGGTTGCTATGCATGCTGCAGTTACGTCAGCCACAGCCTCTGCCACCGCTCCTGCCGCTGTTCCTGCCGACGCTCCTGCCGACGCTCCTGCTGCCGCTCCTGCCGCTGTTCCTGCCGCCGCTCTTGCCGCCGCTCCTGCCGCTGCTGCTGCTGTTGCTCCTGTCGCTGCTCCTGCCGCTGCAACTGCTGCTTCTGCTGCCGCTGCACCTGCTGCTTCTGCTGCCGCTGCCGCTACTGATGCCACCGTTCTAGCCGCCACGGCAAACGAACATATGAGAGTGGACTGCACGGCGGTAATGTTCAAAGCACCGCTCATAATTCCTTCCTCCTCCTTTCCCATCTGCTCCTTAGATGAACAGTTTGCGGTAAAACGCAAACAATTTCCGGAGACGGATAACGAGAGTGACGCCTCAAGTTCATCAACACTTAGCTTTACGAGCGTGACCAAGCGCAAGCCTGGTCGGCCTCCCAAGCGGCTCACCACTACACAACCATGATTTTAATTTTGTTTCAATGGATACAAACAAAACAAATCGTGGTGTTAATGGTAGCTATAATTTAGCAACTATTAACATTAATGCAATATCTAATGCGACAAAATTAGAAGCCCTCAGGACATTTATTCGGACTATGGACTTGGACATCATATTTCTTCAGGAAGTGTGTTGTGCAGATCTCTCGATTCCTGGATACAATGTTATTAGCAATGTTAACGTGGTGGAGAGGGGTACGGCGATTGCTTTACGTGACCACCTAAAATTCTCTCATGTTGAACGCAGCTTGGATTCACGTCTAATTTGTCTTCGGCTTGAGAGTAATGCCACCCTATGCAATGTTTACGCTCCATCAGGGAGTCAGCGGAGAGCAGAGATTGAGGATTTTTTCGAACAAACGTTACCATTCTATCTGCGGAATGGGAGGGAAAATCTGGGGGAGTTCAGATGCAAGTGGAACTATTGGACCAGACAGCGAAGAAATTACGGCTCGTGGATGCAGTGGTGGGTTGAGCTCGCGAAGCCTAAAATAAAATCGTTTTTCCGGTGGAAAACAAATGAACGCTATCAAAGTTTCCGCTTGCATCATGAACTCCTTTACAGAGAGTTGAAGTCCGCATACGAGAGATATCTTTCTGACCCATGTGAGTTAGTAAATATCAATCATGTGAAAGGAAAAATGCTAATGCTCCAGAGGCGTTTTTCTGAGGACTTCGCCCGCATAAACGAAACACGTCTATGTGGTGAAAGTATTTCAACTTTCCAGTTAAAGGAGCAGAGGAAAAGGCGTACGGTGATCGACAAGCTTACATTAGATGACGGTTCGCACTTAACTGAGCCTCATGAAATAAATGTTCATATTGAGGGCTTCTTTAGAAATCTTTACACGACACACGATACACCCAACACAATTACAGACAACACATTCACAAGCACACGCGTTATTCCCGAGGACTGTGAAACCAACAATCGTTGCATGGACGAGATCACTTCTTGTGAGCTTTTCCATGCAATTAAAAGATCAGCTTCGCGGAAGTCCCCCGGCCCGGATGAAATACCAAGAGAGTTTTATCTCCGCGCCTTCAGCACCATTCAGCGCGAGCTTCTGCTCGTGCTCAATGAGGCTCTCTTAGGAGAGATTCCTCCAAGTTTCGTTGACGGGGTCATAGTGCTGGTTAAGAAAAGGGGAGGTGGGACTACCATGTCTGCATTTCGACCTATATCACTCCTTAACGTAGATTACAAGCTTCTGTCGCGGATTGTCAAACACAGAATCGATGGCATCATCGGTAGGTGGGAGATAGTCTCGACAGCGCAAAAGTGTTGTAATAAACCATGCAACATTTTTCAGGCTGTTCTTTCCGTTAAGGAGAGGGTGGTAGATTTGCAGAGGAAACGAAAGTGTGGTAAGCTTGTCTCCTTCGATCTTTCACATGCTTTTGATCGCGTCAATAGAAACTTTCTCTTCAACAACATACTCTCTTGGGGTTTCAATTCGGGGCTAGTGGGGCTTTTAAGAACAATTGGTGAACGGTCCACCTCCCGTATCCTTATCAATGGAATCCTCTCTCCTTCCTTCCCGATCCTTCGTTCCGTCCGTCAGGGAGATCCCCTTTCCATGCACCTTTTTATCCTCTACCTTCAACCCCTCATCACAAGATTAGAAGGTATTTGTTGCGATCAGGATGACCTGGTCAATGCATATGCCGACGACATCTCTGTGGTGACAACATCTCCCGACAAAATCGAGCGTGTGCGAGAACTCTTTGAGGCATTTGGCTGTGTCTCTGGAGCCCGTCTCAACGTGCAGAAAACCACAGCGCTCGACATAGGACTGACCACACCATCAAGGATATCTGTTCCATGGCTGCATACCGTGGAAAGATTGCGTCTGCTAGGTATATTATTTTCTAATAATATCCGTGACGATATGGGACACAATTGGGATGTCGTGATCCAGCACTTCGCCTCGTTAGTTTGGCTGCATCGCATGAGGAATTTAAGCATCGTGCAAAAAGTTCTACTGTTGAACACGTTTCTGCCCCCCAAGCTATGGTACGTGGCTTCAATATGTGGTGCTCGAGCATTAGACACGGCAAGAGTCTCCAGCATAATAGGAGGATTTCTTTGGCATGGCAATGGAGGAATCCGAGTTCCACTGCAGCAACTTGCTTTACCACGGAAGCGAGGTGGACTGAACCTGCACATACCAGCAATAACTGCATATGCCCTCTTGACAAACCGATACCGAACAGAGTGCAGCTCCCTCAAATACAGCGAGCCTCATATCGTCCAAGCTGCTAATCCGCCAAATCTGGCCACCATTCCAAGCTGGTATCCCTGCCTAAAAATCGTGGTGAGACAACTGGCCTATTTACCCGCTGAATATGTCGTAAACCCCTCTTCATGTAAACTTCGTCGCATACTTGTGGACAAGCTACCATATGCCAAAGTAGCACATGAAAATCCACAACTTTGTTGGACCAGAATCTGGGCTAATATGCAAAGCTTTGATTTATCAGCACAACAACGAGCTACTCTATACATGCTAGCAAATGGTAAAGTGTCACATGGAGAGCTCTTGTTTCGGATGGGAAGAAGGGCTTCCAATCAATGTTCGTTTTGTCCCCAAATGGAAAGTCTGGAACACAAATTTGCTTGCTGTAGTCGAGTAGCGGCGGCTTGGGCACTGCTGCAGCAAGAAATAGTTTCAATAGCTCCAGGACGCCCCTATTTGTTCAATAGTCTGCGATTTCCAGAACTCGCAGGAGTTAGTCTGGGAATACGTATATATATTCTTAGGTTGTTTGCTAACTACATTTTCCACATCGTTGAAAACAACGATGTTGAGATAGATTTAGTCGTCCTTAAGTGTGCACTACTTTTGTAAATGTAAAGTTTTTTTTTGTTGTAAATATCCACACTAGTAAATAGAAATTAATCTGTACACGCAAATAAATATATTAAAAAAAAAAATTAGGATAGTTGGCCTTGCGCTCTCGTAATTGCTGATGTCAATTCCTCTCAGATGGGGATATCACATAGCATTACATTACGTTACATTTCGCGATTTTTGTAAGGTGGCATGATTCACTGCTCATATAACTGCTCGATAACAGTTGGAATTGAGCGAAAATCGTGTTAGGCCGCAGCGTCACGGGGCTTTCTCAAGCTGAGAAAACATTCTCAAGCACTCAAAACTTGTTCTCAGACGCGAGGTCGTGGCCGTCGCCAATTTTTCTCATTCAGGCACGTACATTGTTGTAAATACTTCGATTGTAGCAGAAACGAATAAGCGCACGAATTGATTGTTACTGCTACTTGATTGAGTGCTACTTGTAAAATAGTACAAATAGAACGAAATACATAATACACTGCACAATAATTGCTTGATTAATTATCGCTATATTAATTTTTATAAATTTGATTCTATTACAGATGAAGACCCGTGCTAAACGTCGTGCAGACGAAGAAGTCGTAAGTACTAGTGTTAGAAATTTTGTTAAAAAAAGGAACGGAACTAGTTCATTTTCCAATAAGAACGGATCGTGAACCTGGGGTGCAAAAGAACCGACCCAGAGCTAAGAAGTCAAACTGTCATGCGGAAGGGGGGGGGGGGGATTTTGTTACTTGTTACAGGATATGAAAAGGCGTTTCTTCAATCTGAAATCATATCTGACACCAAATCTAGATGGGTTCAACCTATGCCAAGTAAGCTGTACCAGCTGTGCTACTATAAAGCATGCATTTATTATCTAGCATTTTTTCGACTTTTTTATGTGCGACGATCATATTCGGTCTAAGCCTTCCTGGATCACTAATAAGCTTGGCTATCAGTAATTTATTTAATGCCCATAGCATGATAATCATCCCAACGTATGGGGACACGATCCATTCGAGGCTTTTACCCATACTGTTGTTATTGAGTGGTACGAGTTAACGATTGTATCACGAGATTGACTAATTATTTGAATTTCACTTACTATTTAAAACAAATAGTTTTTTTTTTCACACAAATCGTTTACAAGATTACGGCGCTCAAACGGTTGTCGAATGGAACAGAATGCTTCAAATCGAATATTTTTCAAGCCACCAGACGAAACTGATGTTCTTCCATCTGAATTCCGCATTTCTGGGTAAAGCAACAGCTAATATTCTTTTGGGCGAAATTCTCGATGGACTGGAAGCTGCTAAACTCCCTTTCGACCACTTTAAGCAGGGATGGCCCAAAAGTCAACCAAAGCCTTGAGCGCAAAGTGAACAGCAAGCTGGTTGGAGAAAAAGGATTCCAGCTAGTTGACACAGGATCATGCCCAGCCCATATCATACACAATGGTGTTAAGTATGTCTTGAAAGAATTTGGGATTGAGGTGTCTGAGTTGGCGAAGGTAGTTTACTACTATTTTAATGTACCATCCAAGTTAGAAGAATTAGAAAAAAGTTGCAAGGAAAAACCAAAAAAGTTCGTAAAATTTGTTGAAATTGGGGGCACGTTGGGTAATGTTGGGCAATGCAGCGCAGGTTCTACTAACGAACTTTTTGCATTGAAAGCCAAATTGACTCAATCGGAAAGGAAAAAATGAGTTATTATGAAGAGATTATTGTTAGGATACTGTCTATAAAAGGTATCAAGTCCGTAATTCAATTAAATTTCTGGAAACCAATGATTTCGTACTTTTTCAAATTTACGAATATATAAAATTTTTTATGTCGTGTTGGTTAGCAAAAATTTATGAAGTAGAAAAGATAGAGACTGTTTTTGAAACTAAACATTTGGAAATAGACAGTGGATTAAAAAAAGTTGACGAGATAATTTTGCCCAGTTATTTATCTAAGTATGAGACAAATGAACAGGACCACTCTTAAAGAAGGTATGAAAAAGTATGTGGTAAAATTAGTAACATATTTGCTTGAGAATAACATTCCCCACGAATTTTATCATCTCGTTTCATACATGAAACCTACAAAGGTTTTCTCCATTAAAACAGAGGAAAAAATGTTGAAACTAGCTGAAAAGTTCGGTTTTAAACTCGACAAAGTTCGAATTTTTGAAGAAATTGTGGTACTACAAAATTTGAAGCATTCCCTTCCACCTTATAATGATGATTTGGAGTTTTATGCTGTTCTTTTCCGGCAGTATAATTTCATTGAACTAAAAAAAAACTGTTTCAAATTGTCATCACCATTTCCTATTCCAATGGCTGAACGACGCTTCTCGTCTTCCAAATTGGTGAAAAAAAGCTCATGTATGTCTGAAGAACTCTTCAACCATCGAAAACACATAATCAATGGAATGCAATTTTTCCACAATGATATAGAAAAGTTTATTTCACCAAAGGAATTATTATTAAAAGCAAAACTGGCCAGGCAGATACACAATGAAAAAATTGTAAAAGAAAAATAAGAAAAGAAGAATGCAGATTTAGGATTGAGTAGCAAGAAAAAGGAAGTTGAAGAACAGAAAAATGTAGTTCAAAAAGAAATGTGAAGCTAGTGAGGAGTTAACTAATATTAGAACTGCCCAGTTGAAAAAACTGAAAAATGACAACCCTCAAGTGGCTTGTTTAAAAATAATGGTGGAACAACGTGAAAAGTCACTGCGTGAAGAGGCAGATGCGCAGAAAAAACTAGTTGAATTGAAGGAAGATTAGTGATGCAATTGACTTTTTTTCTAGTGTCAAGCACATATTATGAAATAAGTATTAGTTAGGCATAGTACGTAACATTGGACTTCTACCAAATATTTTGTTTAATAATTTTGTGAATTCGAGAAATAGGCAGAATAGATATTTTCAGTAATACAACATTCTTAAGTAACGTGTTGTCACATAGGCAAGGCGATTATTTAATTGACAAGTATGAACCGTTAATTTACTACATTTTGTTTCAAAGATTCTAACCTCGCAAAACATTAAACACCAAAGGTTTTGTTCTATATCGTTGAGTTTATTTTTGTTATGTTTTATAACTTTGCTTTATTTCATTACACTTATAAAACACATAATATAAATAATGAAACTTATAATAAACAATACACTTTAAAATAATACGTGCAGTGGCCGCGCACCAGCCGCACCGAGCGCCCCTGCCGAGAGCTCCTCCCAAGTAGCAGAGCCGAAGTTGTTCAGAGATTTTTCTGTGTGCCAAAGCGAGAGGCCCTGTCTTCTCTCTCTAGATTTTGGACAGCAAACCGCCGCGCGTGTAGAGGTGTGTGCGTGTGACGAAAAACGATTGTCGAAAACGCGAGGAGCGGGGTCTGAAGTCTTTCGTTGGTCACACACACATGCATCTACCAGCGGATTGGGCTACACCGAGTCTACCCATCTTTCTCGATCTACCATGATTTTTGCTGCTTGGCACTCATCCGGGTGTTAGGCATCCTCAGTCTGTCCAGGACTTTCGTTGTGGAAAGATGTGCGGGAGTGATGTGCGATTTCTTGTGTACCCTACTTTCCTTGTTTACGTTTTGCGCAATGTTGCTTCTTCTTGCATTGTGGAATGATTTATCCTAGCTAACTTGTTGAGGTAAGTTTCTTGATCTCATATGTGCTTCAATGTACTAATTCAACTAATGCTTATCGGCTTCTTAGTTAAAGGTGCATGCGCCATTCATCAATTACTACCTGTTGGCATCATCAACAATCTTCAAAGTGGGTGACGGAAAGAAATTGTTTTCCAGTTTTAAAATATTAAGGTAAGTGTTGCTCTCATCATATACGCAAAACTATCCAAAGTAATACGTACTACATACATTAATCATTGGTTCATTTTTTTGACAGCGTTCAGCACAACTCAGCCACAAAACAACGCACAGGATTACGCTAAGAACCTGTCGAAACGCGCGCAGCCCACGTGCGCGGTAGAAGAAAGGAAGAACGAGAGGAGGAAAAACTAAAGCCTGCGCGCAGCTCTGATGGTACCCCGGACGCGGTAAGAAGACAAAAGATCGAAAGGAGGAAGAACGGTTAATTTGGAAGGGGGAGACCGTTCTGCCGTCAACACAGTGTGAGTATGCCAAAGCACGTGTTGGAAGGGAGAGAAAAAGTTGGAATAAACCGCATGCGAATGTGTGCATACAGCAAATGTAAACATGTGTGCCTCATCATTTCTATAAGCAATCCGAAAAGGGGGTGCAGCAAACACATTTTTTCATTTTTTTTCATGACTATGTCAATGTCATTTAGCAAAATTGATCACAGCAAAAGAAGTCGTGATATAGTGACTGACCAAGCGATGGTCGCAAAAATGTCATGAGCATGTATTAGTCACACCAATTGTTCTGAGTATCACCTCTGATTATCACAATTGAGTACGTGACGCTGATATGGATTTTGTTTCGGTCAGATTTTTTTATGACATTGATAGTGACATTTTGCAGCACTGCTAATAATACAGAGGTCGATGCAAAGTTCAATTTCGGTCCACCATTTTCAAAGCTTGTTTTTGACAGTTGAAAAAGTTTTCACATGATTCCATACAAAAAAACCCTTTTAAGGACTAATTGTGCATTTTCTGCACAAAACTGGTCTCTCCATGATGGTGTTGTAGTCTTGATGGTTCTGGGGAAAGAGCGACCGCTGCTAACCCAATAACCATTCCAGCTAATGGCGATCATGGTTTTGCTAAGGCGAATTAAATCACGGCGTGGAAGAGTATTATGGCAGCAGACCTTGTTTTTACGTCCTAGGGTTTGTGGAGCAGATTCCACAGCCAGTGGAACCGTTTTTTACTGATACGTTAATGAAGATCACATGGTCGTTATGGTATTTTTTGCTGAACAAGATCAGTAAAATGACCATTGGCAATGACACTAATACAACCAGCTCGAAGCTGATTTTTTTTATGGTCCAATCTATTTGCGGTGGGCGGTAGTACCAGTGGCGACTACCGATTTGGATGAGTTTGGTGACTGAGGGGAGTTTTTGTCGTGTTAGCGTGGTGAAATTGGCGTTTGCCCTTTGGATAAGGGCATCGGCCTTGATGTTTTTATTAATCATTCGTCCTTCAGCTGATACTATCTTGTCGGTTATGATGTGGTCGAAAGGTTGAAGTCCGCTTTCACACAGAAGTGATGCTATGGTGCTTGTGACAAAAGCCCTTGTGGCACAGCGGCCGTTGCCGGGAAACTATCGGATGCCGGGAACATTCCCGTTGCCGGGAAACTATTTCAATTCCTTAGAGAAGTTTTGGTAGAAGCCAACTATTGATGATTTGAAGTTGTGTTTGGCGGGAGGCGCGATGTTGACCGGTACCAAGCTTTCTGAAAAGATTAATATGGTCTAGTTAACACGACATCACAGCACCGAAAGCAAAACACCAGCACCGAAACAATGCAACACCATTCATAGCGAAATATGCTATGATCAACATAGTAATCATCGGAACCAGCACCACGCACCAACATCGTATCAACATCTGGCCAAACATCTAACATAAATAAATAACCGTAGCATCAACATAATAACCATAGCATAAACAATGAAAAGTAGGGAACCGAACATATATAACATGAAAATCAGGCAAGGTTAGGCAGTTCTAATCAACATCTTGAACTCAGAATATATGCGCGACAAATTGGATAAATAAAATTACTTTTTTATTACAATTCCAACGCATGTATTCTTAGCTGTCTTTCGCTTCTCTTTTGACCCGTGTAACAGGTTGGCTGATAAGTCCCCGGTCTAACAAAGAAAAACACTTTTGTTTGTTAAAATTCGTTTTTATTATTCAACATAGTTCCCTTCAAGAGCGATACAACGATTATAACGACCTTCCAATTTTTTTATACCATTTTGGTAGTACTCCTTCGGTTTTGCCTCAAAATAGGCCTCAGTTTCGGCGACCACCTCTTCATTGCAGCCAATTTTTTTCCCTGCGAGCATCCTTTTGATGTCTGAGAGCAAGAAAAAGTCGCTGGGGGCCAGATCTGGAGAATACGGTGGGTGGGGAAGCAATTCGAAGCCCAATTCATGAATTTTTGCCATCGTTCTCAATGACTTGTGGCACGGTGCGTTGCCTTGGTGGAACAACGCTTTTTTCTTCTTCATATGGGGCCTTGACAAAAGTTGCTTGACAAAAGACGCTCTGTCTCACAAACTAATTGACATACAGACGTCAAATTTTGACACGAATCATTTGAAGGTTGGTACTATATAAAAATAATACGCATTTAATACTAGCGGCGCCATCTATATGACAGACCGGGGACTTATCAGCCAACCTGTTAGTATGTGCTTTAAATGTTATGTGGCGATCAAAAGTCTGTGCGTCTGTTTGGTATTACTGAGTTCTTGTATGTTATGGGTTTTAGAGTATGATATTTGCTATTGCAGATGTGAAGTATTTTGGATTGGGAGTGTGAAATTGTGTAACCTGTCCAACATGACCATTTCTGATCTATTTTGACTCCTTCTTGTAAAGATTTGCGTGATTCGGTTCTATTGTTGGATGCTGAGACAAGAACTATATCATCAGCATACATGAAACATTTAATGTTACTGAACATGGGGCGGAAGGGGGATTCTACACTAATCATTAAAAGAGTGAGAGAAAGAATGGCACCCTGGGGAACACCATTCCCTTGGGGTGGTGGGGAACACCATGTACGTCAGAAGAATGAGTTCCAATTAAAACTTTGAATGTGCGATTTGAAAGGAAGCTTTGAAGGTACGCTGTAATGCGTCCTCCAATACCCCACATATTGAGCTGTTCAAGAATTGTATGTCGCCAGGTTCTGTCAAAAGCTTTTGACAAATCTAATATTGCACAGTCAATGTGGCGGCCTTTTGAGTAGTATGTTTTTAAAAGTTCATTAGATTTGGCAAAATATGTCTCAGTACCTTTCCCACCTTTAAAGGTGTGTTGATTGGTACTAAGGAGGTTTCGGTCTTCTAATTCTTGTGTCAGTCTTCTATTTACCATTCTCTCCATGATTTTGCCAATGCAATTCAGGAGAGAAATGGGGCGGAAATTGTGAAGCAGGTTTTCCAATCATCCGGTATGTTCCCGGAAGACCCAATATTATTGTAAATCTGAAGGAGGACTGTTCTGGAACGGTAAGGGAGATTTTGAAGCATTGGATAACCAATATTGGGGGCCTTTCCGGTTTAAGTTCGTAGGCTGAAATTTCAGCCTGTCAGCTGTTTGCATTGTATAGCAGTTTTCGAGCAGCTATCTAAGTAGGTTTAATATACAGGTGGGCTTATCCCAAGGTGTGTGAAATTAGAAGGTTGGTTTTTATCGCTTCTGCTTATGAAGATTTTAAGAGTGTTTTGAGTATTCGTCAAGCCTCAAGAAAGCTTGTTTGAACAAAAGTTTTCACCCATTTTGTCAAAAAGTGATATTTAAATTTGGTTATAAAAACATGTTATGAGACCACCTGGAATCACTTTGGTAAAAATACGAAAAAAATAATTGGTTGTTTTCAGTACACTGATGTACACAAAGGTTATATGTGTAAACAAATATTCGACCGCATGTCCTCGGCGCGGAACAGTGTGTTCGAGAAATGTGCCGCAGATTCAGCATTGCATCCGATGAATTCAGGTATCATCCAAGGTGGATTAAAAATATCAGGTGGTGGATTAGGGCCTTTGGGGGGTCGCCATAGTTGAGGGACTTTACGTCATTTTAAAACCGTTAACCATTGATTTCCGCACACAAAGCTTAGCAAATAGAACAGATTTCTTTGTTATTATATGCATTTTTGTGTGTCTATTTATTTTATCGTAAAAATGAGATATATTAACAAAAGATTTGATGATTTGTTTATGCACGAAATTTAAAATCATGTGTAAGAGTTCTAATCTCACGTAAATTGTCCATGCGGCTCGTAGATAATGAGGAAATAATGTGAAAATTGAAAAAAAAAAAAAAGATTTCTTACAATCATCAAAAATGTCGTAAACACAATGAATTATAGAATAAATTCATGGAATAACACAAAATAACACACTTTATTCGATGTTTTGATGTTAAATAAGAACTCGCAAAGTCCAAAATATATGTTTAAAGAATATTTAATCGAAAAAATGGGGTAGATAAACAACAATTATATGAACAAATTTAATAAATGTACACAAAGTTTGAATACTGGGGACCTTACGTCAAGTGACGAATTGTCAAAATGCACTAGAGTCCACCACCTGATATTTTTAAATCCACCTTGGTATCATCAACGTTTTCAAGCATCATACCGCAGTCTTGGCATTGGCTAAGACAGATTCGGGAAGGGGTGCCGCGGTCTTGAGATAAAGGGTGTAACCCTGTAACATGTCACTCTCTGTCAGCAATTACACTTTTTGTACGAATCGGTCGTTAATAATTATGAACACATCCCAGCAATCAAAACAGATCATCAATAAAACTTTGAAATCTATACGACTATTAGAACCGAGGAGAAATGCTTTTCAGTTGTGAATGATCAAACTTTCATACAAAATGGATGACCTGCCCATAAATGAAACATTTGCTGAAACATTATTTATCATTTCGTTCTATTACAGAGAACAGCATTAGACGCAGCAGATGCAGCAGAAACAGCAAAAGCTGCAGATGCAGCAGAAGCTGCTGAAGCTGCTGAAGCTGCTGAAGCTGCAGAAGCTGCTGAAGCTGCAGAAGCTGCTGAAGCTGCAGAAGCTGCTGAAGCTGCAGAAGCTGCAGACGCAGTAGCAGCAATAAAAGCAGCAGCAGCAGCAAAAGTAGCAGAAATTCAAGCAGAAGCAGCAGCATCAGCAGCAGAAGCAGCAGCAGCAGAAGCAGCAGCAGCAACAGCAGTAGCAGCATCAGCAGCAGCAGCAGCAGCAGCAGCAAAAGCAGCAGAAGCTGCAGAAGCAGCAGTAGCTGCAGAAGCAGCAATAGAACCAGTAATAGCAGCAGCAGCATCAGTAAGTATTGTTTTTTTTAGTTTCCTTTTTTCAATAGAGACTTTGAGCCAATTGGTCTCATTTGCCTCTTTCAATCGATAGATTAATTCTAAACTTAAAATTTAACATTCTTCTTTGCAAGTCATTTGCTTAACAAGTTGGCTGATAAGTCCCCGGTCTGACACATAGATGGTGCCGCTAGTATTAAATGCCTATTATTTTTATATAGTACCAACCTTCAAATGATTCGTGTCAAAATTTGACGTCTGTATGTCAATTAGTTTGAGAGACAGAGCGTCTTTTATCAAGCAACTTTTGTGAAGGCCCCATATGAAGAAGAAAAAAGTGTTGTTCCACCAAGACAACGCACCGTATCCACATCTGGCCAAACATCCAACATAAATAAATAACCGTAGCATAAACATAATAACCATAGCATAAACAATGAAAAGTAGGGAACCGAACATATATAACATGAAAATCAGGCAAGGTTAGGCAGTTCTAATCAACATCTTGAACTCAGAATATGTGCGCGACAAATTGGATAAATAAAATTACTTTTTTATTACAATTCCAACGCATGTATTCTTAGCTGTCTTTCGCTTCTCTTTTGACCCGTGTAACAGGTTGGCTGATAAGTCCCCGGTCTAACAAAGAAAAACACTTTTGTTTTTGTTACAATTCGTTTTTATTATTCAACATAGTTCCCTTCAAGAGCGATACAACGATTATAACGACCTTCCAATTTTTTTATACCATTTTGGTAGTACTCCTTCGGTTTTGCCTCAAAATAGGCCTCAGTTTCGGCGACCACCTCTTCATTGCAGCCAATTTTTTTCCCTGCGAGCATCCTTTTGATGTCTGAGAGCAAGAAAAAGTCGCTGGGGGCCAGATCTGGAGAATACGGTGGGTGGGGAAGCAATTCGAAGCCCAATTCATGAATTTTTGCCATCGTTCTCAATGACTTGTGGCACGGTGCGTTGCCTTGGTGGAACAACGCTTTTTTCTTCTTCATATGGGGCCTTGACAAAAGTTGCTTGACAAAAGACGCTCTGTCTCACAAACTATTTGACATACAGACGTCAAATTTTGACACGAATCATTTGAAGGTTGGTACTATATAAAAATAATACGCATTTAATACTAGCGGCGCCATCTATGTGTCAGACCGGGGACTTATCAGCCAACCTGTTAGTATGTGCTTTAAATGTTATGTGGCGATCAAAAGTCTGTGCGTCTGTTTGGTATTACTGAGTTCTTGTATGTTATGGGTTTTAGAATATGATATTTGCTATTGCAGATGTGAAGTATTTTGGATTGGGAGTGTGAAATTGTGTAACCTGTCCAACATGACCATTTCTGATCTATTTTGACTCCTTCTTGTAAAGATTTGCGTGATTCGGTTCTATTGTTGGATGCTGAGACAAGAACTATATCATCAGCATACATGAAACATTTAATGTTACTGAACATGGGGCGGAAGAGGGATTCTACACTAATCATTAAAGAGTGAGAGAAAGAATGGCACCCTGGGGAACACCATTCCCTTGGGGTGGTGGGGAACACCATGTACGTCAGAAGAATGAGTTCCAATTAAAACTTTGAATGTGCGATTTGAAAGGAAGCTTTGAAGGTACGCTGTAATGCGTCCTCCAATACCCCACATATTGAGCTGTTCAAGAATTGTATGTCGCCAGGTTCTGTCAAAAGCTTTTGACAAATCTAATATTGCACAGTCAATGTGGCGGCCTTTTGAGTAGTATGTTTTTAAAAGTTCATTAGTTTCGGCAAAATATGTCTCAGTACCTTTCCCACCTTTAAAGGTGTGTTGATTGGTACTAAGGAGGTTTCGGTCTTCTAATTCTTGTGTCAGTCTTCTATTTACCATTCTCTCCATGATTTTGCCAATGCAATTCAGGAGAGAAATGGGGCGGAAATTGTGAAGCAGGTTTTCCAGTCATCCGGTATGTTCCCGGAAGACCCAATATTATTGTAAATCTGAAGGAGGACTGTTCTGGAACGGTAAGGGAGATTTTGAAGCATTGGATAACCAATATTGGGGGCCTTTCCGGTTTAAGTTCGTAGGCTGAAATTTCAGCCTGTCAGCTGTTTGCATTGTATAGCAGTTTTCGAGCAGCTATCTAAGTAGGTATAATATACAGGTGGGCTTATCCCAAGGTGTGTGAAATTAGAAGGTTGGTTTTTATCGCTTCTGCTTCTGAATGAAGATTTTAAGAGTGTTTTGAGTATTCGTCAAGCCTCAAGAAAGCTTGTTTGAACAAAAGTTTTTACCCATTTTGTCAAAAAGTGATATTTAAATTTGGTTATAAAAACATGTTATGAGACCACCTGGAATCACTTTGGTAAAAATACGAAAAAAATAATTGGTTGTTTTCAGTACACTGATGTACACAAAGGTTATATGTGTAAACAAATATTCGACCGCATGTCCTCGGCGCGGAACAGTGTGTTCGAGAAATGTGCCGCAGATTCAGCATTGCATCCGATGAATTCAGGTATCATCCAAGGTGGATTAAAAATATCAGGTGGTGGATTAGGGCCTTTGGGGGGTCGCTATAGTAGAGGGACTTTACGTCATTTTAAAACCGTTAACCATTGATTTCCGCACACAAAGCTTAGCAAATAGAACAGATTTCTTTGTTATTATATGCATTTTTGTGTGTCTATTTATTTTATCGTAAAAATGAGATATATTAACAAAAGATTTGATGATTTGTTTATGCACGAAATTTAAAATCATGTGTAAGAGTTCTAATCTCACGTAAATTGTCCATGCGGCTCGTAGATAATGAGGAAATAATGTGAAAATTGAAAAAAAAATGATTTCTTACAATTTATCATCAAAAATGTCGTGAACACAATGAATTATAGAATAAATTCATGGAATAACACAAAATAACACACTTTATTCTATGTTTTAATGTTAAATAAGAACTCGCAAAGTCCAATATATTTGGAAGCAGAAGTCTTTGCGCAAAGTCGCAAAGTAATATATTTTTAAAGAATATTTAATCGAAAAAATGGGGTAGATAAACAACAATTATATGAACAAATTAAATGAATGTAAACAAAGTTTGAATACTGGGGACCTTACGTCAAGTGACGATTTGTCAAAATGCACTAGAGTCCACCACCTGATATTTTTAAATCCACCTTGGTATCATCAACGTTTTCAAGCATCATACCGCAGTCTTGGCATTGGCTAAGACAGATTCGGGAAGGGGTGCCGCGGTCTTGAGATAAAGTGTGTAACCCTGTAACATGTCACTCTCTGTCAGCAATTACACTTTTTGTACGAATCGGTCGTTAATAATTATGAACACATCCCAGCAATCAAAACAGATCATCAATAAAACTTTGAAATCTATACGACTATTAGAACCGAGGAGAAATGCTTTTCAGTTGTGAATGATCAAACTTTCATACAAAATGGATGACCTGCCCATAAATGAAACATTTGCTGAAACATTATTTATCATTTCGTTCTATTACAGAGAACAGCATTAGACGCAGCAGATGCAGCAGATACAGCAAAAGCTGCAGATGCAGCAGAAGCTGCTGAAGCTGCTGAAGCTGCTGAAGCTGCTGAAGCTGCTGAAGCTGCAGAAGCTGCTGAAGCTGTAGAAGCTGCAGACGCAGTAGCAGCAGTAAAAGCAGCAGCAGCAAAAGTAGCAGAAATTCAAGCAGCAGCAGCAGCATCAGCAGCAGAAGCAGCAGCAGCATCAGCAGAAGCAGTAGCATCATCAGCAGGAGCAGCAGCAGCAGCAGCAAAAGCAGCAGAAGCTGCAGAAGCAGCAGTAGCTGCAGAAGCAGCAATAGAAGCAGTAGTAGCAGCAGCAGCATCAGTAAGTATTGTTTTTTTTAGTTTCCTTTTTTCAATAGAGACTTTGAGCCAATTGGTCTCATTTGCCTCTTTCAATCGATAGATTAATTCTAAGGTTAAAATTTAACATTCTTCTTTGCAAGTCATTTGCTTAACAAGTTGGCTGATAAGTCCCCGGTCTGACACATAGATTGCGCCGCTAGTATTAAATGCGTATTATTTTTATATAGTACCAACCTTCAAATGATTCGTGTCAAAATTTGACGTCTGTATGTCAATTAGTTTGAGAGACAGAGCGTCTTTTGTCAAGCAACTTTTGTCAAGGCCCCATATGAAGAAGAAAAAAGTGTTGTTCCACCAAGACAACGCACCGTGCCACAAGTCATTGAGAACGATGGCAAAAATTCATGAATTGGGCTTCGAATTGCTTCCCCACCCACCGTATTTTCCAGATCTGGCCCCCAGCGACTTTTTCTTGTTCTCAGACATCAAAAGGATGCTCGCAGGGAAAAAAATTGGCTGCAATGAAGAGGTGGTCGCCGAAACTGAGGCCTATTTTGAGGCAAAACCGAAGGAGTACTACCAAAATGGTATAAAAAAATTGGAAGGTCGTTATAATCGTTGTATCGCTCTTGAAGGGAACTATGTTGAATAATAAAAATGAATTTTGACAAAAAAATGTGTTTTTCTTTGTTAGACCGGGGACTTATCAGCCACTCTGTTACTTGAAGTTATTATCTGTTGATTTAATAAAAAAAATGAATGTTACAAATGTGGTTTTGGTTAGAGATCCTTATAAAGGTTAGTAATACGAAGGAATTTAAAAAGTTTACGCTGGCAATCGCTGTCTGGTAGGAGGATGGGGTCGATGCTGTGGCCTAACTTGCAGGTGATGCATTACGCAATATATCCATGACGTTCGGTTAAGATTTAACGGACGGTAATGTCGACGCCACAGAAACTGCATAGTGGTGGGCTGGATTTTTACAATAAAAAAGTGTGGATGAGCTGGGTGTGTCCTATCCGGAGTCGTGATATGATTCTCTGGTCTGGGTGTGATGGATGGTCTCTCCATGGTGGTGTTGTGGTCTTGATGGTTTTCAGGAAAGAGCGGCTACTGCTAACTCAATAACTATTCCAGCAAATGGCGATGAAGGTTTTGCGTAGGCGAATGAAATCACGGCGTGGAAGAGTATTATGGCAGCAGACCGGGTTGTTACGTCCTGCATTTGCTAGTCGGTCTGCTATTTCGTTTCCATGAATTCCTGTGTGACCAGGAATCCAGCAGAATGTGACTTGGTGTGAAATCGGTATATTGCAGAGTTGTTGGATGTTCGGGTCATGGATATTTCCATATTCAAGTACTTGAAGGATACTTGCACTGTCAGTGAAGATCACGTTGGGTTTGTCTCTGCGTAGACCTTCATCAGCAGCCATAACCAAGGCTATTGCTTCTGCAGTAAAAATTGAAGAATGGTCTGGTAGCCGGATGGCGCTATAGTCGATGCTGGAGCAGATTCCACAGCCAATAGAACTGCTAAACACTTAGGTATTTTTGATGGTGGAATGATGGTGTTTTCTGTTTTTAGAATGATTCGTGCAGATTTGTGGTTTTTACCGGATAAAATTGCTACTTTCTGGAATATTACTTTGGTGGTTGTCTTAGGGTTAATTTTAAAAACAAATTTACCCCAAGATAGATTTTTTTGTCAATTTGACGACTTCACTTGATCCCGACTGGCTTCTCGGTATTGATCGTCCAAGAGCGGAGTAAAAATATTGTCTGTTTTTCTTGGACGTTGGAGACTCTTCAGTGCTTTACGTCGAGTCTTAATAGCAAGGGCAACTGTTTTTTTCCACAAGTTTTATGCTATTTCAGTTCATGTTATTCATATCATAACTTTCCGTCAAAAGATTATTGGATTGTCTGGCTGAAATTCAGCTTCCGCCAATATTTACGCTTAGTGTGACGTCCCTATCATCGGCCAAATCAGCACAATTTCCTCAACTGTAATATTTTAGAATATTACGTATAAAGAAGTCACGTATATTGGAGTATGGCGTATATATCTGAATACCTATACTTTATGAACATATTTTGGGTTTTGCGAGTTTTTATTTAACATAAATAAAGATTCAGCGCATGTTTTATAGTTAAAATATAATAACTGGAGTATTATTTCTTGAATTTATTTTATGATTTATTGTGTTTAGACATATTTTTGGATAAAATTGAAACAAAAATATTTTACAAATGTTCCGAGACGAGACCAATCGTAAGAGTACCAATTTCACCTGATTATTGATTTAGGGACTTGTTCAAACTATAATAAGATTTCAAATATTCTTTTACTATGCATGCACAAATCCACTATCGATGTGCAACTTTTCTCTAAGCGATCGTACTAATCCATTAGTTGATTCCAAACCATACAAATATACGTTCAATCCAATTTCTTCTCAATGCAGAAGATTTCTCAATAGGCCGTGCGTTTTCAAAAAACTTTTCTTTTTTTTTATAGAAACGGAAGCTTTTTGACGTCATTGGATATAATCAGGTATGTTTTCCATTTTCAAACTCAAACAACTTTTTATTCTAAAATTCAGATATATTCTAAAATTTTAATTTTTCAAGCTATCATTTTTTCACCGTTTGAAGCCGGCTTGCATGCCTGAACCGTTTTTTTTGTTATTTCTCGTAAGGACGGCCTGGTTGGCCGTATCATTATGGACTAGACTTAAATCTAACATTGTTGGTTCTATTGTATTTCTTAATATCTATGGGCTGGCCGAAGCACATTTCCTTGCTCGGCTTTGTGCACCTTATTCCGGGTGGGCTCGGATTCTGTTGTATGCCAGCCGTTCTCTTTCCATAGTGTCTATGGGGAATTCCAGTATTCCCATCCAAGGGAGCAGGGATTTAGTGTATATGGCATCGACACCGTATTTTACAGGTGTTAGGTGAGCGATGGTTTCCAGCATCCGGGTTGTCTAGTGCTCCGCGATGGCTTGGTTGTTCTAAATCACCACTCTGAGCTCGTCATGGTGGTGAGCTTCTGCCCCAACCGTCGGTTATGTGTTCAGACTGCCCGAGGATCACTAAACATAATTTAACATACAACGTAGACAATATACTACACACTAAGGTTACTACTAACAAATATGCTAATAGGTACAATCATACATAACCGGGTAAATATGTACGCGCGAGAACACCAATAAGTGTCCACATGGCTATGCGTGTGTAGATGTGGATATAAAGAAAATCCACATGCACACACGCACACCCATGCAGACACCTACCCATGCACACGAACGCTCATACACCCTAAGCCATACATGATCATACCTATACATTTATTGGGTCTCTAAACATATAAGTTCGGTACGTGATTACAAGGTGATGCCAACCTCCTTAGCATATTTGTGCAGAATTCTCGCGTATTCGTAGTCCCTTTGACCAAGGATGTCACGTATTGGGACTTCAGGGTTCCTCCCTATTGCTTGAACCGTCGATAGTAGTGCGGGTCTTGTTGTTTCAAACTCCACACATTACCATATGACGTGGTCGATGTCGTGGAATCCTTTGCCACAGCTACATACATTTGTATAGACGATCCCTATACGTTGTAGATGTGCATTCATCGCATAGTGGTTTGACATGAGTCTTGATGTCATGCGAATGAATCCACGATCTGCCTGTAGGCTTTGAAACCATGGACGTTGTGTCACCTTAGGAGAGATGGAGTAAAGAAATCTCCCGAGATCATCGGCATCCCACATGCTCTGCCAACGAGCCATGCATAATTGCTGTGGGAAGCGGAGGAATTCGTGAGGCTGAATCGATCGTTCAAAGGAATCGCCCTCAGAGGCGCCTCGTTTGGCCAAGAGATCTGCCCTCTCATTGTCAGGGATTCCGCAATGAGCAGGTAGCCAGACAAGCGATATTCGAAACGCTTTATTGAACAGAGAGCTTAGTGTTTCTAGATTTTTTTTAATAAAGTAATCAGAGCTCTTTATCGCCTCCACGGATTTCAAAGTTTCGACAGCACTGAGACTGTCAGTAAATATATAATATTGATCCGGAGGGCTCGCGCTTATTAGAAGCAACGCGTAAAATATGGCAGCCAACTCTGCGACAAATATTGAGCATGGCTGTCTCAATTTGAAGAAGGCTTGTTTGGATGTATTATATACACCAAAGCCCGTGCCCACGTCTGAAAAGGATCCGTCCGTAAAATATTGTTTTTCGTTGGGATGGCCATACTTGTTCACAAAAATGCTGGGAATTGTCCTCCAGCGAAGATCGTTTGGTATGTTCTTTGTTTCCTCTTGCAAAGAGGAATCAGTTACCAAAAGGGAATTGTAGGACTCCGGTAGATTGGCGCAGCTGATTGCTTGTGAAGCACTAGGGTTAGCCTGTAAAGATACAAAATCCTGATATATCTTCATGATTTTGCAGTTAGAACCTGCCTCTTGTAGGGATTTGAAATTATCAATCACTAGTGGATTAGATACTGTCGAACGAAGTAGAAGGCGAAGCGATAATTGTTCAAAACGTAGTTTTAGCGGCATCACTCCAGACATCACTTCTAGGGACATATTATGGGTGGATTTCATACATCCCAGCGCAATTCTAAGACAACAATATTGTATGCGTTCTAGTTTTATGAAATGCGTCTTGGATGCCCAATGGAAGCATATGCAACCATATTCCAAGACGGATAAAATCGTTGTCTTATACAGTCTTAGGAGATCTAGTGGGTGTGCACCCCACCAGAATCCCGTGACTGTTCGGAGGAAGTTAATTCTTTTGGCACATTTTCTTGCCAGTTGTTCCATATGTGACCTCCACACATTTTTGCTGTCAAACCAAACCCCTAGGTATCTAAAAGTTTGGGCAATCGTGATTTTTTCTCCATATAAATATATGTCAAACTTTGGTTTGTTCACGTTCTCACGCCTAGTTTTTGGTGTATCGTAGTGAAATGAAAAAATAAGCATTTCAGTTTTTTCTGGGGAAAACTCGATACCTAGGTTGTTTGACCACGCTTCCAGATTGTTCAGCGTGGTTTGCAAAGGATTTTGAAGACCTACGATGTCGTTGCTAGCGACTGACACAACACCGTCGTCTGCCAATTGCCTTAGGTTGCAGTTTGGGGCAAGACATGAATCGATATCATTTACATAAAAGTTGTATAAAATGGGGCTCAAACAGGACCCTTGTGGTAGTCCAAAATAACTGATCCGTCTTGTTTGAGCGAGACCATTATCGAAATTCATTGCTTTTTCAGAAAGGAGGTTGCAAAGGTAAGTGTTTAGTTTATGATTTAACCCCGCGTTTTGAAGTTTTTGACCTAGTATGCTAATCAATACTGAGTCAAATGCCCCTTTTATATCTAGGAATACAGAGGCCAACATCTCTTTACGAGTATGTGCCAGCTCTATTTCTGAGACAAGAAGCGCTAAGCAATCGTTTGTACCCTTACCTTTGCGGAAACCAAATTGGGTACTGGACAACAAGTTGTTAGACTCCAACCAGTTGTCCAATCGAAAAAGAATCATCCTCTCGAACAATTTGCGCAAGCACGATAGTAGGGATATAGGTCTATAAGACCCGTGCTCTGATGACGGTTTGCCGGGTTTCAAGATGGCGACTACTTTCACCTCTCTCCATTCTTGCGGGACTATATTGAGATCTATCATTTTGTTAACTATCATCAATATCCGCTTCTTCGCCACGTCTGGAAGGTTTCGGAGAAGACTACTACTAATCTTATCCAGTCCGGGGGAAGAATTATTGCAAGAAAGGAGAGCTAGGGATAGCTCGACCATGGAGAAAGGTGCATCCAAGCTGGGATCACTGCAAGGCGCATGTTGTTCAAATTTCTGCGTTGGAACGAAATCTGGACAGACTCTTTCGGCGAACTGATAAAGCCAGTCTCCTGAAAATCTTTCGCTCTCATTTGTAATTGTGCTGTTTCGCATCCTTCTACCCATTGTCCACAACGCACGTAGCGAAGTGTCAGGCGGGAGGTTTTTGACAAATTTGCGCCAAAATCCTCTCTTTTTCGCTTTAAGTAAGTTTTTACATGTTCTCTCCAGTGCCTTATACTTTTCGTATAAGGCAATGGAGTCATGGAGTTTATATTGTCCAAATGCCTTTCGCTTCGCTACGTATGCAGTTTGGCAGTCTCTGTCCCACCAAGGAGTGGGAGGCTTGGTATGCGTCCTTATTTGGCGGGGCTCTCTTGTTTGGGCTGCAAGAGCGCACTCGTTTACACAGTCTACGAGATTTTTGTATTCCACTAGTGGGTCAAACATGGATGTCACAGATGGCAGCCTCACTGACATAAGTGCGTTGTATCTCGTCCAATCAATATTCCTTGTCATGTCGTAGTTGACCGGTATGCTATTGATTGGGCGCCTTCCAGTAGTGATTTTAATTTCAATCGGTAAGTGATCGCTGCCATTAGGGTCCTGGATAACCTTCCACAAAGTATCCAGAGCAAGCGACACTGAGCATAGAGACAGGTCTATTGCACTGTCACGCGCCGAAGGCCCTGCCACTCTAGTAGCATCGCCGGAGTTTAATATTATCAATCTATGGTTGTCGCAAAAGTCCCTAATGACTGGAGCACGTGAGTCGTCTCGTGTGCATTCCCAGTCGTATCCATGAGAATTGAAATCTCCCAGGATAAGAAAAGGTGTTTTCATTGCAGATGCTATTATTTCAAGATCCTTTTTGATCTTCTCAAGTTCAATCTCGGCTTCCGGTGGGATATATACAGATGCAAAGGATAAATCAAGATCGTCTATCTTTGCCTGGATTGCGACACATTCAATAATTAGTAATGAGGGGAGGGGTATTCGAAAGAATTGTATGTTTTTTCGTACTCCTATGAGTACTCCCCCACCACGCCTAACCCTATCTATAGTGTTTCGATCTTGGCGTATAATGTTATATCCGTGGAAGGTAACTTTTTTATCAGGGGAAAGCCAAGTTTCTGATAGGACAAATACATCTATGTTGTGCTTGTTTACCTCTACTTTAAACATATCTATTTTTCCAAGAAAACTTCTACAATTCCATTGGAGTATGTTAGCCATGGACGGGTTAATGTTCCAATTGTACCAACGAACTCAAAGCAGGCCATCGCCCAAGCCATTGCTTTATTGCGCTGATCAACATTGGTCGTGTCATAGCAATTATGCTTTTCAATGGTTCTGGAAAAGCCAGCGCTGTAATCATTGAGTCAATCATTTCTGATATGGACAGCGACTGAACCTTTCGTCGAGGTTTCTTTTTTGGCTCAGGCTTGGGCTGGGGATTTCGGGGGAGGGAAGGAGAAGGGAGTAATGGAAGATCCTCGTCCAGCGAAGGATTGTTAGGTTTTCTGGGACGAGGGGCACGTGCTAGACGAGGTGGTGCCTGGGGAGGAGAATTTTTCTTCTCATAACGTAGAGAAGTTTTCTTCTCCTTAGGAGGCGTAGCCTTCATAGGGGTTTTCCTAGGACGACGACGATTCACGGATCTCTTCACTCTTATTATCACCTCCGAGATTTTAGGGACTGGTTCCTGGTTTACCGATGTGAACTCTTCAGCTAGCACGGTGTATGTGTTTTCGGTCGAGCTACCATTCGCTAGAACTGCAGCATATGACCCACGGGCCAATTGGTACTGGGCTTTGTTTAGTTCATTTTGGGACTTCTTGTACACCGGGCACTCGTTTAGTTCACGCCAATGATTTTTACATTGAGCGCATTTGAATGGCGCTGCAGTGCAATCCGAGGACGGATGTTGACCTTGGCATTTAAAACATTTAAATTTGTTGCTGCAAAAGTCTTTTGTATGACCGATTTCACTACATTTCTCGCATGTTGGAATCTTGGGAGCAAAGGGTCTTGCAATAGGAATGCGGAGTCCTTCGTACACCAAGAAACTAGGGAGTACAGTTCCCTCAAACGTAACGCGCTTTGATTTTGTTTCCGTGTACGTCTTTTGCCCGTTTACTGTGGAAGAGGTGTAAAGTGGTTTCACCGCAATCACCCTCACCCCTGGAGTGGAAAGAGTCCGGAAAGCACCCATTCCCAACTTTAGCAGTTCTTCGGATGGAATATCCAGATCCTCTACGACACCAGCTACCTCAACTATTCCACCTGGGATATACACCCGGTAGTGATCAGTGAATTGTGGATCAGCTGCTATAGCGTTCGCCTGCATTCGGTCGCTAACGGTGATTCGTATCCGGTTAGTACGAACACGAAATACATCGGTTACCGCAGGATAGCTTTTATGCAGGGATGCAGTTATAGCCACTAGGTTGAGCTCACTTTTTCCGGGCATCATGAAGACACGAAAGTCTCCCCGGTAGCAAGATGGGTATTCACGATGTCTTGCTTTGTCAGTCGACATTGGTGTGACGGTAGCAAGAACTTTTTTGCAACTGGTTCCTTCTTCTACTACTACGGGTGCTTTGCTTTTCTTATGGGATACCGTAGTGAACCCTTCATCAGAGGAAATCGTTACAATTTCCATATTGGCCATATTGGCCACAACAGTTGGGGGCAAACAGATATAATTATTTAATAGAAATACCGCGGAGAGAAATGCAAGATAAGAAAAAAAAAATAAGAGAAAAAAAAACAAGAACAAAATACTAATACGTACAAAACTACTAGAACTTTGTCATCAACCTATCATCACGCACTGATGTCTACTCACAAAGGCGGAGACTGTAACGGTACTATGTACACTCTACACTCTACACACTCAGCACAATACACACTTGCCACACTGCTTACGCTAGGCATGTGGTGCGTTATACGAAACACACTCGTTACACACAAGTAGGACTTCACACTCACCACCAGGACACACAGTGATACTACTAAAAGGGCAGTCGGTGAACTTTCGGCTTTGAAGCGATTTCGATCTGTTGCTGTGGAGCGATCGTGATAAGCATCCGATCGCATCGACGGTTGGAGACAGAATGAGCTGAACCGTTTATTGCTGAAGAAATAAAAAAATATTACAGAATTTTCCAAGTCACTTTAGAATGTAAACATTGTTATTCAACGCTTGAAAATAGTGTTGAACATCAATCGGATATTTTATTTTCATCATAATATTTTTTTATTTCTTCAGCATGATTTTCAACACGACTCAAGCTGAATTGAGTTTGACAGTTCTTTGGCAGTCAGAAAATCTCAATAATGGTACCCTTCACGATTCTAGTCAGTTTTTTGTATGGAGTTTGACAGTTGGAGGCTAAAATCATGTAAACACTTCATACAAAACCACACATAAAACTAGCCTGCAATTTTCAGTCCAGATTATTCTAGCCGCAAAGCTAGAATTAGATTCGAGTACCTGCTCGAGAAATGGCAAAACAAGGTGGTGTTTACATTTATCCCAAAGTGCATTAAAGAGATCAGGGTATGGAATATAGCATTAAAGTGTATGTAGTCCAGGTGGTCGCAAAGCATGTTTGATAACCAAATTTGACCATCATTTTTTGACAGAACAGTTGAAAACTTTTGCTCAAACAAGCTTTCTGTTAACTTTACAAATACTCAAAACACTCTTAAAATCTTCATTCAGAAGCAGAAGCGAAAAAAATCAGCCTTGTTAGCCTTGTTAATCACCTGTATATTATACCTACTTAGATAGCTGCTCGAAAACTGCTATACAACAGCTGACAGAACTTAAAACGGAAAGCGCGATTGAACCTGTGCAGATAGCTTCTAAAACAGCCATGGCCGCAAAGAAACATGGTGACAAAGTAGTCCACATCACAATGTTTCCTTTCTAGCCATGCTGCAACGTCGGGAATCAGCAAGTAGGTCCATCTTCCGTTCAACGAACTACTCCACTCGTTCTGTCATTGCCGCATCGATGCTTGCCTTGAGGCTTTCTTTGCAGTCTCGGTGAAAGATTCCCCGCACGCGATTTCCGGAAGTTCTTCGAGTCCTCCTCGAGGGTGATGCAGAGAGGCATCATGCTCGCAATAACGCATACCGCTTCGTACGAAATGGTACGGTACGCGCTAGTAACACGCATGGCCAACTTTCTGTGCACCTTATTCACGGTGTTCTGGTGCTGCTTCTCCTTTAGTATATGCGCCCAAACCGGCACTCCGTACCTCAACAACGAGATGGCATAGTTAGCATGAAGGCGCCTAATGCTGCTACTAGGTCCGCCAATGTTTGGGGTGAATGCCACTAGTGCATTTACTGTTTTCATGGTGTTGTGTTCGGATGGCCGAGAGTATACAATTTATATTACACCGAACATGTAATAAACAATACACAATACTTTATTCAACGATCAGCCCTTGTGTTCCCGACGGTGTCCCACGAGCGTCTGGCGCTCTCTCATCTGCTAACCGCTCATCAGTCACTCAGTGGCTGCATACGTCCTTAATGCCGTATAAAGGGAGCCTTCCACTTCGTAACCGCAGCATATGGCCTTCTTGAAGACTTCCTCGAGGTGGCTCTTAAATTTCAGTCGGTCATCAATGACTACCCCAAGATACTTCAGCAATCTGGTAGACTCGACTTTTATAGTTCCTGCCGTTATCGATGCTTTGTGGTGCACCTTGTGACTGCTGATGACAATGAACTCAGTCTTCGCATGCGCAATCTCTAGCTTTACATCCCACATCCACCGGTCGATCCGACCGACTGCAACAGTGGTGAGCAGCTCTACTTCCTCAATAGACACAGCTGAGACGGTGAGAGCGATGTCGTCTGCAAAACCAGTGATTTTGACACCAAGAGGGAGGGGGAGGGTCTGTACTCCATCATACATGGCGTTCCACAGGGTGTGGGACCAAGCACTGATCCCTGGGGTACGCCTGCGGTGATGGAATTAGTTTTAACCGTCAAGATAATTCCTCAACAGCCTGCATAAGTGCGGGGGTATCTTCATGCGCTCTACCGCTGTCGCTATTGCCTCCCAATTAGCACTGTTGGAAAACGTTTGCCACAACTCTTCACTATGTAGCATCATCTGCACTAGGTTGGTCTGCCTTACGGCGGTTCTGCACTTCGTGTCAAACAGCTGGCGCTCCTCTAGGAAACGTGGACAGTAGAACATTACATGTTCCGCAGTCTCAACTTTGTCCTTATATACTGGGCATCGAGGTGAAGAGGCGTGCCGGAATTTGTGGAGGTAGCTCCTGAAGCACCCGTGGCCAGAAAGCATCTGCGTGACAAAATAATCCACGTCACCGTGTTTCCGGTTTATCCACATTGCTACATCGGGGATTAGCGTGAAGGTTGTCGACGCCAACGTTAGTTTACTCCTATGGCCCTTGTCGACAGCATACCGTATCACACGATGGTCGCTGCCTGTAAAAGTATCGCTGACGCGCCATTGTAGGTGCCAGGCCAGACATGGGCTACAGAACGTAATATCTATTATAGATGTCCTTTCGTTTCTGCTGTAGGTAGCGGTTGAGCCGACGTTTCCCAGAACTACATTAAGTTGGGCAACAGTTTTGAGCACTGCCTCTCCTCTGCTATTCGTCCGTTTACTCCCCCATTCGACAGCCCAGGCATTAAAATCACCGGCAATCACCAAAAGACTGCATCCCTCTAGCGCTACACATAGATTGTTAAAGCTGTTGTTGTCATTAAATTTTTCTGGTTCCCAGCTAGGAGGTGCATAGCAGCTGGCAAAGAATACTCCGTTAACTTCGGCTATGCAGAAGCCCTCGAACGTATTTGAAACAACCCGCTGAATGGGATATCTTTGTATCGCCCAAATTGCTGCTGCGCCAGTTTTATCAGCCACCCAATTCGTAAATCCGATTGGAGCCCTGTAAGGCTCTGATATAATAGCAATATCTGCCACCTCTTCAAAAAATACTTGGCTCAGGAGGTCCTGGGCTGCTTCACAGTGGTTCAGATTTATCTGGACTGCTTCCATAATGTTGTTTTTTTTCATCATTGGGCAGAATGCTCCACTCGAATGATGCGCGTTGAATCGAGCTGGACAGAACACACATCGACGGGTTTTTTGGCACGCAGAAGCGAAGTAACCTTCATCTCCGCAACGCAGACAGCATTTACTCCTGTCTGAACCCCTGCAGTCTTGCGAGATGTGGCCCGTTTGCCAGCAGCGGTAGCATTTACTGCTCGGAGTGCTGACCCGCACTGGGCAGACTGACCAGCCTATTTGTATTTTTCCTACTGCTGTCATCGCCGGCACTAGCTTTGCTGGAAGTTTCACGACAGCAGTCTGCATACCCGAGAAAGAAGATTTCATTCTTACTTATAATTTACAGCCTTCAGTGCAGGTAAATTGATTTCGCACTTCTCGTTCGACATCAGCTGCCTCTGTCCCTTCATCGAAATAGCGAATTTCGACAGTCTCCATTTGCCCAAGGGTTTTTACTTTACCAGATTCTCCAATGGCCTTTTGAATTTTCTCGGAATAATCTTCACTGTAGGTACAGTATCGGACAGAAAGATAGGGCATTGGTTTTTCAACGCACCATGCACCCGTTGGGCCAAGTTTATGTGTGGTTTGTATGTGTTTGTGTTTGTGTGTGTGTATGTGTGTGTGTGCATGTGTGTGTGTGTGTGTGTGTGTGTGTGTGTGTGTGTGTGTGTGTGTGTGTGTGTGTGTGTGTGTGTGTGTGTGTGTGTGTGTGTGTGTGTGTGTGTGTTTGTGTGTTTGTATGTTTGAATGTGTATTGGTGTGTGTGTTTGTTTCACAAGTATGTCGTTTCGGATAGATTTGTTAGTAGTTTTTTTGTGTTTTGGGTTAGGTTTTTGTTGTAATTAGCAGGACCACCGCCCTCGCGAGCAGTGATCCCTATTCAAAAATGCAATAAGCTCAGTTCTTGATCTTATTGCCGTCGCCCACGATGACATTTATCATGCGTTGACGCATCGACATCACCAGATTCTGGATCGTTTCAGGTGGAATGTTTTTCCACACCTCTTGCATGTGATCGAAGAGCTGATCCAGATCTTCCGGTATGTTTTTACCCAGCCTCTTCTTGAATATTGCCCAGAGGTTCTCAATGGGATTGAGATCCGGGCTAAGGGCAGGCCACTTCATTGTTTTGACATTGTTGTCAGCAAGCCAAGTTTGGACGGTCCCGGAAGTATGCTTAGAATCGTTGTCTTGCATAAACATCCAAGACCGAGGAAGGTTTTCCCTAGCATGTGATAGCAAATGAGTATCAAGAATGTCTCGATACCCAAACCGATTTAAATTACCGTGGATTCGAACCAACGGACCCATCCCATAGTAGGAGAAGCATCCCCACACCATGAGACTACCACCGCCATGCTTGAAAGTTTTGAAGCAGTACTTCGGATCAAGAGCACAATTAACAGGGCGCCGAACCAACCTGCGTCCGTCCGACCCCTGTCGATTGAATTTCGACTCGTCTGACCACAAAACCCTGCGCCAATCCTCCTCATCGAAGAACATGTGCTCAATTGCAAATAACACCCGTGCGTTTTTATGCGCAGGTGTTAAATTGGGCACTTTGACTGGCACTCGCGCGAGTAGCCCGGCACTGACCAATCTTCGCTGAACTGTTCTCGGCGTCACCGCCAATTTCAGTCTGCCTCGGATCTCTGGTGCCGAGCTAAACGGATGTTTCTTCGATATGTTTACGATCTTACGGTCTTCCTCCGCCGTGGTCTTCCGAGGACGTCCGGGTGACTTGCGCGTTTCGGTTGACCGAAGCGCGTTTGCCACAAAGGTGCGCGATCGTTCCATCACGAACTCGATCGTTCTGCGCTTAATGCCAGCAGCCGCCATTCGCTTAATGATATGGCGCTGATAATCGGTACAATGTTTACCGCGACCCATTGTAATAAAAATTGCTTGCTTAGACCGTCAAGAACACACTGGTTAAAAACTTGTACACGACTGATGCCGTGCACTGCCTGCGTTCTGCTTTTATACGCGATGCATCATATCGTTGTCGAGCAGCAAAAAAGCGTATGGATAAAAACTATCTATGAGTAAGCGAGTGAGCATCTACCCATTCAAAACCGAACAGAATACTGCCGCGCTCATGAAACAAAACGCCCATTGAAAAGAACACCTGCGCGCTTGCTCAATGCACACACAAAGTTTCCCATGCGCACACAACGTTCAACGACGAGATGCACGCAGGCCTTTCAATGGCGTACACTGGCGAAACACCTGTGAGGGAATGCCGAGTTCATTGCTATTGTGCGCGTTTCCATTTCGCACCGCTGTCGCAATCACATTCATGAAACAGCACACCTGCGTTCTCGTCCGAAGAACATTCGCTGCTATCGATGCAAACTTTAGCTTTTATCCAAGTGTGATCGCACGCACGCACACATAATCAAAATGTTTTCAACGCAATATGAAACCATGTCCAGCTACGTTTCTTCAGACAAAAACCCGCGCACTCGCGCACACACACGTACACACACACAGACACACAGACACACAGACACACACACACACACACACACACACACACACACACACACACACACACACACCACACACACACACACACACACACACACACACACACACACACACACACACACACACACATACACACAAACACAAGTAACGTGGCAAAACAAGTGCACGGTGCGTTGAAAAAAAAGGGTCCTATCTTTCTGTCCGTTACTGTACCTATAATGGTGGTATGGTTCCTATAGTCGTCGTATTGTGTTCCTATAGTGGTGGTAAACAAAGATACCTCCTAAAAAGTGTATAACATCAATGAAACTTAGTTTCGAAGTTGTTTTTGTATGAATAGCAAGGATAGCTTCCATAATAATGATTTCTTTCGTAATTTGATCGTAAAAAATGTATGAATTTGGTTGAAGAAAATATTGATTAAAGTACTGAATAACACCTGTCGTCAACCCACACCCGGAAGATAAAGCTTGATTTGAGGTTGATTTTTTCACTCAGCCAGATAAGCGAATTTTGGCCTTTGTTTGGTACATTACTTACAGAAAATTTATTTCTGTTGCTTATTTTAATGACAACAGTACGACATGTCAAAAAAAATCATCGAAAAAATCTAAAACGAACTGTTTTTATTGATTTTATAACTATAACCACTATAGGAACATGCCTGTTTTGTGTACCTATAATGGCACTATGGTAAAAAACACTTAAAAATGCATAAATATGGTCAAAAGACCAATAATTTTAGTAAAACAATAACATTTCATAACAGTCATGTTGAAAAACTAGTAATTGCGTGGGTATGTGATCATTTAGAACGTTAACAGAAGTATGAGTTTCGTTATGAAATCTTAAGGATTTTGGAAAAATGTTGACACATTTCACAAAATAATGGATTTTTCGGTCACTAAGTAACGGAATGGTCCCATTTATCTTTTAAATTCTTTGTAAAAGGCTAAAGAACATTTCACACTGACGAAAATAACTTAATTACTTTTAATTTGCCGTATGGACCGCATTTTAGTGCAATACCACCACTATAGGTACATTTACCCTATCAGGTATGTCAAACTGGCGGCCCACCCGTCGATAATGAATGCGGACCGCGAGAATATTGTGAGAAGTACTGAAAAAAGCACTGCAAACCAAAAATCTGTTATTACTATTTGTCGAAGTGTTTTCAATTTTCCAGAGAAGAACAATCATTGTGTCGCTATATTTTTCGAAATTAACATTAATGTTCCCATAACATCTAACAAACTTATTCTACACGTTCGTACAGAAAAACCGAGACCCTTAAGAAACATTAAATCGAATGCAAACTCATACGTTTTATGTTTCGATTAAATTCTGAATATTAGCATAATTTTGTGCAGACTCGATTGCACATTCTATATGGAAAAACAGATTTGCGTCTGTCTAGAAACGAAATAGGAATGAAAATAACAAGATACACACACTTGGAAACTTTGCAACAACTAGTGATGGATTGTTAAACCAACAGTTTCGCTCGTTGCCGTCCGAAGCCTATAGAGCCATCTAGAGTCATTCGGAACCGTTGGAGTCATCGGTTGTCGCACGGAGCGGTTAGTCTGGAGCCGGAACCATTTCTGACGGTCCTACCGATCTTAATGCCTCTGACTGCCGAGTAAAGGCTTCAGTCGGGTCCGAATTGCTCCGAACAGATCTGTACGGCTCCGATCTTAGTATGTTACATCTTTGATATTCGATTGGAGCCACTTCTGTTTTTTTTTTCATAATAATCTCACCATAAAATCAGTTAATATCCAATATGTACGACTTATCGAAAGCGTTTGTAGCCAAGTTGAATTTATTTGCATCTCACATTCTACAAGACGAATTGTACTTTGCAACCTCCCCGAAAATCAAAACCAAAATGAAATGATTATGCTTAAGATAAAAGGATTTACATTAAGGATTAAAATAAACGAAATGCCAAAGTCCTGCAATACATAGCTAATTAATAGGTTAGCTCACACAGTCCTTTCATTAATTCGCAAATCATTTCCCTTCAAGTGTCAAAAAAATATTTGCCAATCTTTTTGGGCTCACACACCACGAATCTGCGTCGGATAAAAATATCGTAATTTAACAAAATTATTCATTAACAACGGGTTCTTGTTATTAGAAATGAAAATACCACCAGAACAATTGGAAATTAGCGAAAACTAATGTTTAAACACGATTTATTACAATTTTTCTCTTGAACTGTCAAAAAATTTCAGGCAAATATTTTTGTTATTCATCCAGCTCGGATTGCTTATAAATAGATTCGCAACAGGCCGCTAGATTTCCCCTACCTCAGTGAAAAAGTTGGATTGAGCGATATTTTCTAACAGAACTGCCGTGTGAGAACACGACAAATGAAAAATATCCTATTTTAATAATAAGGATAAAATGAGATTGCATGTGACTTTAAAAGTATATTAAACTTTTTTTTAATAGAAAAGAGCACAATGGAAAATAACATCGCAAATTTATGAATAAGAAACGATTCCAGATTTGAAGCGAGGAGTACAAAAAGTGAATTTGTTTAACAATAATGATTTTAAACAGTATTTTATATAAATATTGAGGTATATTTTTTATTCTCAACTTTGCGGCCCGCGAATCACTGAAAATCTGTACTTGCGACCCTCTGATGAAATGAGTTTGACACAGCTGTCCTATATTAACCATAAACACTGATGCAGATAATTTTGTTAAAATTAAAATAGAAATTGCAAAGGAAATCTATAGCACACTCATCATAGATACAGGAGCAACCGTATCCGTACTTAAAGCTAGTAAATTAAAAACAGGTTGCAAGATCAATACATCTAAAAAATTAACTTTGATAAGCTCTAGTGACCATGAATCAGAGACTTTAGGTACTGCTGTGACAACAATTCACTTTGGCGATTATTCCATTGTACACGAATTTCATATAATAGAAGACGTAGAATCCATTTTTTGTGACGAACTGTTAGGAAAAGACTCATAAAGCACAGATGTATTGTTGATTATGTTAATTGGATGATATACAGGTGTCCCCCGAGATACGACTGTATTTGGGACCAGAAAAAAGTCCCAACGCAAGGCGTAAGTCGAAAAAGTCGTATGTCGAATCTAAATTTTATATCCGAAGTTGAAGAGTCGAAATCTATGAAATCGTGTTTTTTATTTGAAACAATGTTCGATAATGTATTAATTTTACACAAAAAGTCGTTTACACGGTATAGATATTCAATATCGGATAGTTGTGGAATCTTTGGAAATTTGTGTGTAACGGTTATCAGCTCAGAAATTCAAAAATATACATCAATTTCTTCTCGATGACAACTTTTCACTGTCAAAATCAAAATCGTCCGTATCTGCGAATCGTCGTAACTCGAGGGGGTCGTAACTCGGGGGACGCCTGTACTTCTCATCTGATAACGGATTGATTTCACATCCAATACAAGACAATGTAAATGGAAATTATATTTTACCAAAACGAAGTGAAGTAGTACGAAAAATAACCAAACCAAACTTGACAGCAGATTCAATCATCTTATCACAGGAAATCCATCCATGAGTATTTTGCGGAAACACAATAGCCTCCAAACATGATCAGTATATCAAATTCATTAATACCACAGATAAAGATGTTTCTTTTGAGATAAAATCTTATAAACCAGGAATTGAACCTTTACAACGTTGTCTGCCACCATACATGCCCACTGAACTGCCCCGTCAGGCCACGGAATCACTCTTTGAAACGATTGCATTTGCTTTTGCATTTTTTCTTTTTTAAATCAAATTCACCAATTCTCTTTGTTGTCTCAGTCGCTCCACAATGTCGTTTGTTGGGCTAATTCCATGGAATTTCATTCTTGGATCCCCCCTCCCCTCCCTTCCCTTCCCTTTCTTTACCTCTCGCAAAAGTCGGTGACATTCCGACTCCAACTACTGCTTGCAAGGGAATCGACTCCAAGATCTTATAATTATTGTTCATTCTCATTCTCATTTATTTATGAAAACATAAAAGAAACTCATTTTGATATTTTAATCATTTTTTTAAGAAATAATAATCGTGAAAGAAAAGCATTGTGAAAGAACCGATCAAATACGTGCAAATTTATCTCTTGTACCACGTCTTTTACAATGTGTAATGTGTCAGCCACTATGTGGCTGACGTGGCCCGATCGGAAAAAAACCCGTCAGCCACATAGTGGCTGACGTGGCAGACAACGTGTTAACAGACTATGAGCCGCTACAGAGAAAATCAAACACATCTAGGGAACGAATACAGAAAATTAACAAAATTAATGTAGAAAATATTCCACAGATAGCAAGAGAAGAATTATAAAATCTTATCACAAAATTCTCGGATGTATTTTGTTTAGAAGATGAACACTAACTACTAACAATTTTTACACGCATGAAATTTCATTGAAAGATAACTTCTTATATACCTTCTTATATACCAAATTACAAGCAAATACATTCAAAAACTGAGGAAAAGCTATCGCAGGTGTTAAAAAAAATATTATTGAACATTCTGTTTCGTCATATAATTCACCGATACTATTAGTACCAAAGAAATCAGTTGAAGGCAAGAAGAAATGGCGTTTAGTAGTGGATTTTCGGCAGTTAAACAAGAACATTTTACCAGACAAATTCCCTTTACCCCGCATAGACACGATACTAGATCAGTTAGGAAGAGACAAATATTTCAGCATATGAGATCTGATGTCAGGGTATCATCAAATCAAGCTTGATAAAAATTCGAGAAAATATACAGCTTTTTCCACACCTACAGGCCACTATCAGTTTACACGAATGCCATTTGGACTCAACATCATTTTGCCATTTGGACTTTTGGGAGATTTATCTTTCACGATGGGTTTCGGATGATCGTATTTGGTAATGCTCTAACTCAGCGGTCGGCAAACTTTTGAGGCTAAGGGCCAAATTTAGTAAATGATCTAAAGCCGCGGGCCAGGAGAATGCGGTTTTTCCATTATTGTGGTTTAATTATTACATTATATAATTTTAGAAACAAAATAATTGGTTAATTATATCAAGCAATGCGATTGGTATTATTGCTGTTTTCCTATAATTGTGTCATTCAAGTATGGTTCTGGTATGTCATCCAAGTATGGTATAGTATAAGTAAAAATTAATATACAAAAATATAAATCATAAAATTTTGTATGCGACCTTCATTTCGATAGTCTTATTGTGGTGATAAAATAATGTTAATATTACATAACGGTTGCATTAAAAACTGGACAACAATTGTCGATTTTTCATGGGTTTATCTTAACCTGCACTAACAAAACGTTAATTTCACCTTCAGTAGTAGTATCCCATTAGTTAGCAGACAAAATTTGACACCTCTATCAGTAGAACTCTAACCATGATGGTCCAAAAAGTTAATCAAAAGCGAGTGTGATCAAAGAATGGCACCCCGTAGCGTCCAAAATGGACTCCGTGCGGAAGTTTGTGGACGTCGTATATACCCGTTTTGGCATTTTGGTCGCCAACATCTTGGCACTATTAGGCAACAATCAAATCATCGAAAGAAAGCCCGGGTTCATTTTTGAGGTTTCAAAAGAAGCTGAAATGAAGACAGAGGGATAAGTGGCTACATTACTGCGTTAGCTGGACCGGGATATTGATGCAACCCCCCAAACAGTAATATAATATCCGGGAAACATGAATAAACAGATCAGGAATTAGAAATCGCATCCACTAGCTTCGTAGTGGCAAACAATTACGCGAAAACTCAATGCAATCATTTCAGGTGAATTTCGACATAATTTCGATATAACACCCAAGTCCGCAAACTGGTCCAACATCCGTCACCTGTGTCCCATCGATTTTTTTCTACACCAACGTGATGCAAAAACTCTGTGTAAAATAAAAAACAAATTGTAGCAAAAACTTAGGAGGAATTGATGAAAATCTAAGGTAGAAATTAAATCATGCATGTCTTCGTCCACCATGGTGAAAATTCCTAATAACTGTCGAAAGGCATTTCGCAAAATCTTTAACTTATTTGTGCAAGTAATCTGAAATAATTCCCTTTCAACGGATGTAAAAGTAAAGAAATTATCTTTCCTAGTTTTTTTTCTACAGCCAGCCGAAAATGGCACATTTTCGTCACAGGTACACGGTGGCGGTGCAAATCGAACCACAAACTATGGTTGATTGAAACTTGTAGAGTTTAATTAAAACCAGCTCCGACAAGTCACAAAGCACAAGCGAAAAACTGTACTTTAATGTTTTAAAGTTTTTTAAATTATCATGCAAAAGTTACGGGGATATTGACCTCGAGCTTAAACATACTGAACGGTTCGTCATTCCATAGTACTTTAATTAAAAGTTGAAAAAGTACGATGGTTTAAAAATCGAATGGTAGTATATAGTATGGTATACTAAAAAAAGATCTTCAGTAATTTGTGTACGAATCGTTTCTTCCCATCTTTCAAAATCAGTCAAAATCCTTTCGCGGGCCGGATTGAATGGTGTGGCGGGCCGCATTTGGCCCGCGGGCCGGACTTTGCCGACCGCTGCTCTAACTCTTTATGGTTTAGTGGTTGAGATCTTACTAACTATATTTTATTTCCTACTTCGTGCTCCTTCGTCGTTCGGCATCTAACCTTATGCTAGTATAGTGGTGTGTGTCTTATGTTTATAAATAGGGATCGAGACGCCCGCTACAGACTCAACATGCCATTTGGAGCCCAAACAGCTTTCAAAGGATGATGGCTATCGCTATGGCTTACACGTGTCGTGCGCGCTTTGTGTCTTACGGTGCGCATGCACTTGGCGAATTAAATGAGCTGCATATTTTCGTTGCCTCGCATAGCGGAATGAGCGGAAGCGATTCCCTTCATCCGCGTCCTTTAGGGTCCGCCCTTAAGGACATAAGTGCTTTTTTCGGTCGTAGTGGCAAGACACCAAGGTCACCCCCGGATGAAAACGCACAGAGTTCTGCATCACTTGCAGTGGTTGCCGTTGAAGAAACGCCAGTTGAACACGCTTTAGTCAACATGGAGGCTGAAGAAGGAACCTTGTTGGCGTCGGGGAGCGTAGAACAGACCATGGTGCAACTCCCGTATTTAGTTCCCCCCTCCTCCAAGGAACAGGAGCTTGCTTCCAGCATCAGTAAACTGCAAGAAGCTCTGGCGGTTGCAAGAGAGTTGCATGAGTTCACCAAGGATCGGAACAATGTACATGCTCCGATCAAAAAGATGTCGGTGAGCATCCTGTCGTCGCTAACCTGTATTGAACGGGAACTGCTTACCATGAAGATGAGGGTGGAAAGGATAAAAAAGGCGTCTATGAAACCCAAGGCAGGCCTTACAACTACACCGATCTCGGGGAAGAGAAACAGGAAGGTGAGAACACCAGAGGAAGCAGAGGAGGTAAAACGGGCAAAGAACGATGCCCCAACTTTTAACCAGCCAGCCTCAGAACCTAGTGAAGAGCAGGAGAAACCAGAGAGTAGCGAGTTATGGAGCACGGTGGTCAGCAAAAAGACCAAACGTAAGGCTACAATAGATTCGGCCACAGATGTTAGACAAGGTAGACCTGGTGCATCCAATGGTCCAACTAAACTAACCTCATGGCGACCGAAAACGAAGGCGATTCTAGTCGAGACAAACGAAGTGTCTACACACAAGGACATTCTTCGAAAACTGAAGACTGATCCCGAGCTAGAGCCGTTTGGCAAACAAGTCACACGAGTTAGGAGTACCAAAAATAGAGGTTTACTCTTTGAGCTAAAGAAGAACGATGGTACAGTAACGGACAGAAAGATAGGACCCTTTTTTTTCAACGCACCGTGCACTTGTTTTGCCACGTTACTTGTGTTTGTGTGTATGTGTATGTGTGTGTGTGTGTGTGTGTGTGTGTGTGTGTGTGTGTGTGTGTGTGTGTGTGTGTGTGTGTGTGTGTGTGTGTGTGTGTGTGTGTGTGTGTGTGTGTGTGTGTGTGTGTGTGTGTGTGTGTGTGTGTGTGTGTGTGTGTGTGTGTGTGTGTGTGTGTGTGTGTGTGTGTGTGTGTGTGTGTGTGTGTGTCTGTGTGTCTGTGTGTCTGTGTGTGTGTACGTGTGTGTGCGCGAGTGCGCGGGTTTTTGTCTGAAGAAACGTAGCTGGACATGGTTTCATATTGCGTTGAAAACATTTTGATTATGTGTGCGTGCGTGCGATCACACTTGGATAAAAGCTAAAGTTTGCATCGATAGCAGCGAATGTTCTTCGGACGAGAACGCAGGTGTGCTGTTTCATGAATGTGATTGCGACAGCGGTGCGAAATGGAAACGCGCACAATAGCAATGAACTCGGCATTCCCTCACAGGTGTTTCGCCAGTGTACGCCATTGAAAGGCCTGCGTGCATCTCGTCGTTGAACGTTGTGTGCGCATGGGAAACTTTGTGTGTGCATTGAGCAAGCGCGCAGGTGTTCTTTTCAATGGGCGTTTTGTTTCATGAGCGCGGCAGTATTCTGTTCGGTTTTGAATGGGTAGATGCTCACTCGCTTACTCATAGATAGTTTTTATCCATACGCTTTTTTGCTGCTCGACAACGATATGATGCATCGCGTATAAAAGCAGAACGCAGGCAGTGCACGGCATCAGTCGTGTACAAGTTTTTAACCAGTGTGTTCTTGACGGTCTAAGCAAGCAATTTTTATTACAATGGGTCGCGGTAAACATTGTACCGATTATCAGCGCCATATCATTAAGCGAATGGCGGCTGCTGGCATTAAGCGCAGAACGATCGAGTTCGTGATGGAACGATCGCGCACCTTTGTGGCAAACGCGCTTCGGTCAACCGAAACGCGCAAGTCACCCGGACGTCCTCGGAAGACCACGGCGGAGGAAGACCGTAAGATCGTAAACATATCGAAGAAACATCCGTTTAGCTCGGCACCAGAGATCCGAGGCAGACTGAAATTGGCGGTGACGCCGAGAACAGTTCAGCGAAGATTGGTCAGTGCCGGGCTACTCGCGCGAGTGCCAGTCAAAGTGCCCAATTTAACACCTGCGCATAAAAACGCACGGGTGTTATTTGCAATTGAGCACATGTTCTTCGATGAGGAGGATTGGCGCAGGGTTTTGTGGTCAGACGAGTCGAAATTCAATCGACAGGGGTCGGACGGACGCAGGTTGGTTCGGCGCCCTGTTAATTGTGCTCTTGATCCGAAGTACTGCTTCAAAACTTTCAAGCATGGCGGTGGTAGTCTCATGGTGTGGGGATGCTTCTCCTACTATGGGATGGGTCCGTTGGTTCGAATCCACGGTAATTTAAATCGGTTTGGGTATCGAGACATTCTTGATACTCATTTGCTATCACATGCTAGGGAAAACCTTCCTCGGTCTTGGATGTTTATGCAAGACAACGATTCTAAGCATACTTCCGGGACCGTCCAAACTTGGCTTGCTGACAACAATGTCAAAACAATGAAGTGGCCTGCCCTTAGCCCGGATCTCAATCCCATTGAGAACCTCTGGGCAATATTCAAGAAGAGGCTGGGTAAAAACATACCGGAAGATCTGGATCAGCTCTTCGATCACATGCAAGAGGTGTGGAAAAACATTCCACCTGAAACGATCCAGAATCTGGTGATGTCGATGCGTCAACGCATGATAAATGTCATCGTGGGCGACGGCAATAAGATCAAGAACTGAGCTTATTGCATTTTTGAATAGGGATCACTGCTCGCGAGGGCGGTGGTCCTGCTAATTACAACAAAAACCTAACCCAAAACACAAAAAAACTACTAACAAATCTTTCCGAAACGACATACTTGTGAAACAAACACACACACCAATACACATTCAAACATTCATACACACACAAACATACAAACACACACACACACACACACACACACATACATGCACACACACACATACACACACACACAAACACAAACACATACAAACCACACATAAACTTGGCCCAACGGGTGCATGGTGCGTTAAAAAACCAATGCCCTATCTTTCTGTCCGATACTGTACAACGAAGCAGTCTTAAAAATATGTATTTTTTCGTAAATTTGATGTGTTTCATGGTAAACATGGCTGTGATTGCGAAGATAAAACATATTCCAATTGCTATGTGTTAAAATATTCACAAATTGACCTTCCTGACAATGTAAATCCATTAAAACACATCTGTGTCACTACAAATTTCACCACTATTGGTACACTTACCCTATAGGGTATTTTCTGATGATTAAGAGTGGGCTTAAAAATTATTCTGTTCTTCTGCTGTTACTGTGTTATGAATATGCGCTCGAGTATTTTGCCTGTGCCTTGAATGTACGTACTGATTTCTATTGGAAATATTTGGTCGATTTGGCTGCTGATTTCTGTTGTTGTTAGTATTATTGTTGTTATATCTAAAGTTATTATTATTTCGGTTGTTGTTTTGTCCATATCTTACGGGTGGGAACCTGGGTGGGTTTTGTGTTTGAAACCTATTATTTGGGAATTAGTTGAAATTGGTCCCTCCCTAGTTGTTGTTTCCATACCCTCTATTGTTCCTGGTAGCGTTTGAATATAGGATCTTTGTCTGATCATTCCTTCCCTTTTTCGTTTTGTCTTCTAGTTCCAACTTTACTGCTTGCTCTATTGCTTCATGCAAGGTTTCGAATTTACTCGATCTCATTATAATTTTGGTCTCGCCATCTTTAAGTCCATAACTCAATGTACTGATTCCTGATTTAGTTGCCTTTTTTCAGGCTACTTCTGACGCTATCTCTTCTGCAATGTATGCTTCTTCCAGTTATTGTGTTAATTTTTCAATAACGCTTCCAAAATCTTCTATCGTTCCCGTCTGTTTAGTATTGTCCATTTTCGATACTACGATCTCTGGTGTTACCTTTATGCTGCACCTATCGACCTACGACAATTCGCGCTTTTCCTGTAAGACGTCCTAATACTAGTTCTATTATTGTTTCTTTATTTTCTGGCTTTACTATTCTCTTTAGTACGTTTAAGTTTTATACTACACCTTTCAAATCTCTCTCATTACCATCATACTTTGATGCAGCTTTAATATAGCTAATATGACCTGAACTAAGACTTTAAATGATAATCTGGTTATTGTTAAAAGTTTTAAATTGATATTTTTATCCTCTGAGCTATTTGTAGAAAAATCAGATGACTTGTTACGCGAGTCGTCGTTGATTTTTGATGTACTCATAGCAATCATATTTTGTATTAATGCGTTAGAAGTTTTACTAAATTCTAATAGCTTTTTAAAAGTATATTTGTATTTATTTTTTCGATGTCATTTTCAATAACTTTAAATGTTTATTCAGCTTTAATTCTTAATTGTGTTCTTGTACAAGTTCTTTGATTAAGATCCTATATTTTGTTGAATATATGTTTCAAAATTTCGATTTTATCGCTTATAGTAGTCATTCCTTTTTCATATTGTTTTCAATTACTTTTACTTATATATATATGGAACACATTTCCTAGCTTATAAAACCCATTTGATTATATTTTAAAATTACAATACCTTAATGGAATATGCGACGTGCATTTTGTTGCTGCTGATTCTACGCTGTATTTATACCGGTGCTTGGAGTTGACTCGCTGCTTGGTGTTTACTCGATGTTTGATGTGAATTTCTACGATATCATCAGTCTTCGTTCGATGTCTTGTCGAGGTTGGGACACTTGTCCATTCTCGCCTGCTAATCCAGATTGGGCAGTGAGCTCGTCTTCCACGTTGGGAACGGTTGTTCCTTTCTATCACACTGGCCACAACTTGTTTCGCTCTGCACTTTATTGCTCCATATCACTTGCTCCACGAATCGTATAGATTACCAAATTTAGTTATATTAGATAGGCAGTTGCATGTTATTGATTGCATCACGTTTTGGTAGAGTTTTCAATATTTTGAAAACGATTTTAATTACTTTTTGCATCAGTATGATAACAAGAAGTATCAGCACAATATTCAGTTTTAATTCATGGGTTTCATGCTGCTGACTTTTGAACATTTTGTGTTTAAATAATGGTAAGATCATTATCACCATTGACATTAGCTTTGGGGTTTGATGCGTCGTTACCCATTTTATAAATCTGTGCTGTACTGTGGGTTATTGTGAAAAGCTACCATTTTTTTAAGCTTTCATCGTTTCTTATTTCAACGTTACTCTACTTGGTAAATCGATCGCATGAGCGTTCATACGTTTTTACTGCTCACATGACTTTCGGCGCGTTAATATGTCACTTGCGCTTTACGTTACCGTTATATGTCTCACATTGTTCTTAAACAACTGCTCGACGATTGCAGATTATGGTCACGGTCGCCATGTAATGCGATGATCATACAACTGTACCTCGAGTACCGTCGCGGTAGGTCAGTTTTTACTGATATGAGCCGAGGTGGAATAAAAATTCGTTCGAACGGACATTTCGACACTTGATCGTCCAGGCAATCATAGAAACCCAGAAGGGGTTTCCCTTACTAGAAACGTTGTTTAGAAGGCTTACCTTGGGAAGGGGGACATAACTGAACTCTTGAAATAAGTTGGAAGGCGAAGTTTTTAAGCAGCAACGTCCTATCTTGACATTCCGAACGATTCTGACTTGCCACGGTCGGAATTGGTTTTATTTATAGTCAATAAATTTCGTACATTTGGTTTTGGAATGTGTGTTTGTCCTCATTAAAGGTTATTGATATGAGGTTCCATCTTATACATTACAGGGTTTACCATCATAATAAACAACTGTCCACTTGTTTATAACAATAGTCGTTTTGAATAGACACCGCTGTCTACCATTTGCTCACACGTCAGATGGTGTAAGCTACTCTGTCCAATTCAATAACACAATTTTCGCCTTCGATTAGCAACTGTCAGATTCGGTACAGTTTGTTTTGTTGGGACACATTTTGCAAAAACCAAACATTTTCAAACACGTTTCTTTTATTCAAGCAATATGCAGTATAAACCATACATTTCAATAAATGAAAACCTTTGTTTTTGTTAATTATACAACAACCACAAGAAACCGTGCCGAATCCGACCGTTGTGAAATCGAAGGCGAAAATTGTGTTATTGAATTGGACAGAGTAGCTTACACCATCTGACGTGTGAGCAAGTGGTAGACAGCGGTGTCTATTCAAAACGACTATTGTTATAAACAAGTGAACAGTTGTTTTATATGCTGGAAAACCCTGTATATCGGAGTGAGGTGTCTGTCATTATGTGGCTATGCTGCGCTTTACGATGCTGCGTGTTTTACGAAGGTTCTGTAAAGTATGAACTGCTCTAGCTAAAGATCGGGTGTGTTCGTCGATATTTGTCTACACTGCGCTTTTAGCAATAAGTTGCTATGCGTTCTCGGTTCACCTAGTTTGCCTGCAGTAACGCCTGATTTGCTTAATATGCTTAATAATCCTTCATGCTGCAAGGCTTTGTTGTATGCGTCCCAGTTCAGCGTCCTAAACCTAAACCCCCCTGGGTGGACCGCACACTCAAACGACTCAAACGTGTAAAACGAGCTGCTTATCGTCACTACCAAACGCGCCGCTGCCAAAGATCTCGCTCGATCTACTTTGACACGCACTCTTTATACTGCAGCTATAACAGGTTTCGATATGGCAGATAGTTGAGTAAAATTCAACGTAACCTCTGCAGGTGGCCTGACTCGTTTTGGCGCTTCTACAACAGCAAAACAAAATCCACGCATACACCGAAATCCATTACGTACAAAGGAGCAACAAGTGCCAACAAAATGTGCAATCTCTTCGCGGATCGCTTCGCAGATTGCTTTTCACCGGCCATGAATGATATCGATACCATTGATGCTGCTCTCGTCAACACTCCGGCTGGCGCATTTAACATGAGCACTCCTTTCATCGATAGTGAGATCGTTTTATCAGCCCTAATGCAACTAAAGCCTTCCTTCGCTCCTGGACCCGACGGAATTCCTTCTACCGTGCTGAAACGCTGCCAAACGACACCTATCCTTGCAAAATTGTTCAATGCATCGCTAGCCAATGGCTACTTTCCCAAAACATGGAGGAAATCTTGGATGGTTCCTATTTACAAAAAGGGCGGCAGGAAAGATGCCATCAACTACCGGGGTATTACATCTTTGTGTGCCATTGCCAAGGTGTTCGAACTAGTGATATACAAACATCTGCTACTTGCATGCCGCAGCTACCTAAGTCCGTATCAACATGGATTCGTGCCAAAAAAGTCGACTACCACGATCCTGGTCGAATTTGTAACCTATTGCACTAGTTAAATTGATGTCGGAGCTCAAGTCGATGCAATTTATACAGATCTGAAAGCAGCATTCGACTCTCTTCCGCACGCAATTCTTCTCGCTAAACTCGATAAGCTAGGAGTTCCCAGCTCGCTCGTACAGTGGCTTAAGTCTTACCTAATTAATCGCACATACATCGTGAAAATTGATAAGCACATGTCCAAAGAATTAGTCAGCAGCTCGGGTGTGCCACAAGGAAGCAATATTGACCCGCTTCTATTCATATTGTTTATCAACGATGTTACCCTCGCTTTACCTCCCGACAGTATCAGTCTGTTTGCCGACGACGCAAAAAATTTTGCGCCTATTCACAACACAGGTGATTGTACATTCCTGCAAGACTGCATCGAAATTTTCTGTTCGTGGTGCAAGCGTAATGGACTGACTATCTGCATCGATAAATGCTACTGTGTGTCTTTAGTCGATGCAGGAGCCCAGTGACTGGGACCTACTTCATGGACGGCACTGCAGTTAATCGACAGAATCATGCCAAAGACCTGGGCGTTCGGCTTGACTCTAGTTTGAACTTTAAACAGCATATCGATGACGTTGTAGCCAGAGGAAATCAATTACTTGGCGTGGTTATCCGGACAACTAATGAATTCCGCAACCCCATGTGCATCAAAGCTGTGTACAACTGTATCGTTCGTTCGGTTCTGGAATATTCGTGCGTAGTCTGGAGCCCAACTACCGCTTCTTCAATTGCTCGACTTAAGGCGATTCAACGTAAGCTCACGAGATATGCCCTACGCCTACTTCCCTGGCAGGATCGCAATAATCTTCCTCCGTATGCTGCGCTGTGCCGTCTTCTAGGCCTTGAACCTCTTTCGGTTAGAAGACGCAATGCACAGTGCTCTTTCATCGCTGGATTGCTAAATGGCTCTATCGACTCATCGCCTTTGTTGCATCGAGTCGATATCTATGCACCATCCCGAACACTTAGGTCTAAAGAAACTCTACGGCTCGCTCAACCCCGTTCCAGTGCTGGTCGGTCTGACCCTATGTTCCGCATGTCGGCTGTCTTCAACACTGTCTCGGATTGCTTCGACTTCGACATCTCAACTCAGTGCTTCAAGGAACGTCTCCGGCTTTTGCCGTGGCCGCAGTGAATTGCGATGCAAATCTTGTTTTTGCTATGTATTTTTTTTAATTGAACTGTTACATCTTAATTAGGCCATACGGCCCGTTGAAGATTAAATAAATAATAATAATATGCGTCTTTCGGGTGTTTTCAAGAAGTTTGTCACAATTGTTTTTATATGAAGGGTGGGGTCTGAATTCTTCCGGTTGCTTTGTTATGGTATGATCTGATTTGCTGAGTGTGTTATAATGAATGTGTTGCAATAGTGTGGTTTGGCTTTCCGAGGTGTGTTACAATGAGTCTATAGTTGATAGTGTGGTTTATAATAAGTTCTGTTTAGCAGATATGCTACATGGAGACAATCCATGAGCTCTTCCAAATAGATGGGTGAAGATCGGTGCAATGGACGCACAGCATCGGCTGAGAATGATGGCAGGAATACCATCTGGACCAGGACTAGCTTTGGGCTTGTCGTATTTTGGATAGGCAGTGCGCTCGCGAGCTAGGCTGTTTTTTCTGCATGGATTTTGGATAGGTAGTGCACTCGCGAGCTGGGCTGTTTTTTCTGCATGGATTTTGGATAGGCGCACTGCTCGCGAGCTACCCTGTTCTTCTCGCTACGTATTTTGGATAGGCAGTGCGCTTGCGAGCTAGGCAGTTTTTTCTCTGTGTGTTTTGCACATACGATGCGCTCGCGCTCTACGATGTTTTATACGTGTGTTTTCAATAGGCTGTGTGGGTCGACGAAAGTAGCTTGTGATGTTTTTTTTTTAAATAAAACGTTAATTTGAGTTTTAGTTTTAACTACAATCAAAATATATGCTTTTTTTACATGCAGCTATTTACATTCCGTATAAGTTCAACAGTATAATAGATTTTGTTTTTTTTTTGTCGGGGCAACTAGTTTTAAACGAGCTTTTTTATATTTTTTTTTTATGTGAGCGGGCGAATCATTTTTTTTCTCGAATGAAGAGCGGCGAGCGCCCGCTTACTAATGCCCGCTGCGCAAATTCGAGCAGTTTCCAGCGCAGAAAATGTACCAAAATCTGCGCTGGCCAGCGCAGATTTTGGCTGGTCTCCCGCGCTGGACTTCAGCGATTCCTGCGCTGGGTCGAGCAAGTTTAGCGCCATCTGTTGGCGAAATGGATTAACTATTTATGGCGGCGGAGCAAAAAAAAAAAAAACGGTCAAAAAATTTAAAATTATTGGCGCCCATTTTTTCGTCCGCTTCTTCTCTCTCCCTCACCCTGCCTTGCCTTACTTGTACTTGCGGCGCTTCTGCCCGTGCTTTCCGCCGCCAGCTGATTAGCTGTTGCGGTGTATGCGTTGATACTCATATGTGCATTGCGGTTGTGTATTGTTATCGGTGGGTGTTAGCATTTATTAATTTGTGTGTGACCTTGAGACGCTGTGGGAGAAGCTGGATTGGGATTCAAAGTGTTATCGGTGTATTGATGGTTTATTTTATTTCGTGCCGCTGCTGATGAGACCATTCGATGCCCCTGCCAGTTGAGGGCGAAGAAGCCTATTTAAAACAAGCGTAGGAGAACGTCTAACACCAATCTAATATTTTTTAATTTGAATATGTTTCATGCTTCAACGACCTCTTAAGCATCATGTAGCACAGTGTATAGTGGCTATAATTTTTTTTTTTTTATGTGCCGAAATCTGTCTCGAGTTTTTGGGTCGCGACACACACACACACACACACAGCGGGGGGATAGTGACCGTTCACTCTATCATGTCGCGATTCCCCACCCGCCCGGCGCTAGGGATGAGGATGCGCTATATGATGATAGCTGATGATAGCGGAAGGGGAGGGGGGGGTTTGGTGGGGGGGTGCGTGCTTCCGTGCGCGCTTTCGTAGGTGCGTTCTCGCGTGCGCGCGTTCGTAGGTGCCTTATCGCGTGCGCGCGTGTGTGTATGTGTTTGTGTGTGTGTGTATGTGTTTGTGTGTGTGTGTGTATGTGTTTGTGTGTGTGTGTGTATGTGTTTGTGTGTGTGTGTGTGTGTGTGTGTGTGTGTGTGTGTGTGTGTGTGTGTGTGTGTGTGTGTGTGTGTGTGTGTGTGTGTGTGTGTGTCTGTGTGAGTATGCACGCGCGTGTTTGTGTGTGAGTTTGCGCGCGCGTGTTTGTGTGCGTGCGTGCGTTTGGAAACCACAAAACTATTTGATTCTGATGCGTACATTTTCATCCGCTGAGGCTACAAAATACCACGTATTTTCGATCTCGCTACCTGAGAGACAACACAATCATTGGCATTGGCATCTTTGCGATCGGCTCTGCTGTTGGGGGTATCAAAAAGACACATGATTTAAGCAAACGTGCGTGTGATTTGTTGCACATATATTTCTAATTCAGCTAGCGGACGCAAGTGGAAACAACATTTTGAATTGAATCCATACAAAAGAGGATTCTGGATTTGTTTTTTACGGTGCGCGTATGGTGCTGCACCTGTCCGTCCAGAATCTGGTGGCTTGTTGGTTTGGAGTAGTTATCATGACGCCGAGTGACCGGCAATGCCTTGGAATGGGTTCGGATCGGTAGGTTCATGTTTTGGTCGAGTGCATTCCGTGTATTTGTCTCGTCACAGCGGTAGCCCGGCAACAACAAAGTCAAGACAAACTCTTACCCGGGTGTGGACTGCTACGCTAAGTTCTTTTTATTATTATTATTATTATTATTATTATTATTAATGGCGCACTAGCCAACGCGATCATGCCGGCCTTTTCAGGACTTGAGTACCACGTAGCCGGAGCCGGTGACTAATCCCTTGGTACGGCGGACGGTTCATACGTGGTTAGAACCCACGATGGGCATGCAGATGTGCGGAATAATGGCGGTGCCGCGGGACCGCTCCTATCCAGCGGGTAACTTGCATTCTGCCACACTGTCTCCTGCTCGATGCATACGCTGCAGGCAGGGGGAAGGATGCACCTCCACGTTAAAAAATAACACCGTCATGAACCAGCGGTGGATCTAACGGAGTGTTAGCAACAAGGGCCCCCGGAAAGATGGTCATTGGGGCTCCGTGGCAGGAGAACCATTTGCACCTCCCCCCCTCCCCCATGGCAACAACAATTTTAGGGCCTGTGACCGATGATCGTAGGGGTCCTATGGCCACCCCCCCTCCCCCGCCGGCAATATAAGTATACTGTTCTGTTTCCCAACAGCTGTGTGCCAGTACCCCCTCCTCCCTGTCATCAGTTACCATTTAGAGGCGCCTCAACTTGTCATTCCGCCTAGGGACCCCGATTCCCCTAATCCGCCACTATCATGCACACCTTCCTTTCTTTGACCGATGGATCATAACATTCCGGAATAAAATACATTTGGCGACAGTTTTGCATACACACGCACACTCACAACCATGCGCAGGATGCTTAGCATATCTATGTAATCCACAACAAACGAAATCAACAGCTTAGTGTTAGAAACGTGTTAGAGCGAATTAGGGTTCTGCGCGTTGCACAGCAAACCCTCCATCGTGCGCTAGCGATTCCGTAGGCATTTTTACATTGCAGCAATTGAACTTATTGCGCTTTTTTGGTTTGATTTGTGAAAATGCAACTTCATCGCCGCAATGTGTATAAACGGTTTTTTAAGCGCCACAGCAACTCATGAGCATTGTCCACACGCGAGAAAGAGATAGCGCTAGGGAGGGAAAGAGCACGGACGATGGCTGACAGCGATTGGACGTCTGACGCACCAACACATCAAAAAATGCCGTTAACAAACATTGCGGCGATGAAGTTGTATTTTCACAAATCAAACCAAAAAAGCGCAATAAGTTCAATTGCTGCAATGTAAAAATGACCAAGGAAACGCCAGCTCACGCGCAGAACCCTAATTCGCATTGACACGTTCATCCCGGCGCTGATTTTCATCAACTTTCCGTTCCACCAGCATCAAGAACGCAAGCTGATTGTGAAACCGGCATACTGGAAAGTCCACTGGCAGTCCCTGGGGCCTGCCATCGAACTGAACGTGCTAAGCATTAAGCATAACACTAAGCTGTTGATTTCGTTTGTTGTGGATTACATAGATATGCTAAGCATCCTGCGCATGGTTGTGAGTGTGCGTGTGTATGCAAAACTGTCGCCAAATGTATTTTATTCCGGAATGTTATGATCCATCGGTCAAAGAAAGGAAGGTGTGCATGATAGTGGCGGATTAGGGGAAGCGATGTCCCTAGGCGGAATGACGAGTTGAGGCGCCTCTAAATGGTAACTGATGACAGGGAGGAGGGGGTACTGGCACACAGCTGTTGGGAAATAGAACAGTATACTTATATTGCCGGCGGGGGAGGGGGGGGCTTCGACCACGGGACCCCTACGATCATCGGTCACAGGCCCTACAATTATTGCCGGCATGAGGGGGGAGGGGAGGGGAGGGCAAATTATTCTCCAGCCACGGTACCACAACGACCATCTTTCCGCGGGCCCTTGTCGCTAAAACTCTTGTAAACATACATAATGTCCACTTGTAAACATACGCCATACTACATACTAGAGATCTTCGGCGACCGCCTAGTCCGCCTACCGGTAGATCCGCCGCTGGTTCATGACGGTGTTTTTTTACTGTAGAGTGCATCCTTCCCCCTGCCTGCAGCGTATGCATCGGGCAGGAGACAGTGTGGCAGTATGCAAGTTACCCGCTGGATAGGAGCGAACCCGCGGCACCGTATTACTCACATCTGCATGCCCGTCGTGGGTTCTAACCGCGTATGAACCGTCCGCCGTAGCAAGAGCTGACTATCCGGCTACGTAGTACTCAAGTCCTGAAAAGGCCGGAATGATCGCGTAGGCCATAATGACAATAATAATAATAATAATAATACAAAGAACTTAGCATAGCAGTTCACACCCGGGGTTCAGAGTTTGTCTTGACTTTGTTGCTGCCGGGCTACCGCTTTGGCGCGACAAATGCACGGAATGCACTCGACCAAAACATGAACCTACCGATCCGAACCCACTCCAAGGCATTGCCGGTCAATCGGCGTCATGATAACTACTCCAAACCAACAAGCCACCAGATTCTGGACGGACAGGGGCAGCACCATACGCGCACCTTAATAAACAAATCCAGGATCCTCTTTTGTATGAATTCAATGCAAAATGTTGTTTCCACTTGCATCCGCTAGCTGAATGGGAAAGCAATGTGCTACATATCACACGCACGTTTGTTTCGATCGTGTTTCTTTTTAACACCCCCAACAGCAGAACCGGTCGCAAAAATGGTAGTGCCAATCCAATGGTTGTGTTGTCTCTCAGGTAGCGAGATGCGCAACCTCAAAAATGCGTACATTTTCATCCACTGCGGCTACAAACAGTTGTGGGGTTTCTGCACGCACGCTTACACACACACACACACAAACACACAAACACACACACACACACACACACGCGCGCGCGCGCACACATGCATGAACGCGCGCACGCCAGCACGCACGCACTCATGCACGCACACACACGCACGTACGCGCGCACGCGAGCACGCACGCACGAAAGCGCGCACGCCAGCACGCACCCACGAAAGCGCGCTCGCGAGCACGCACCCCCGAAGTCGCGCAAGCACGCACTCCCCCCCCCCACTAGACCCCCCCCCCGCATGATCTATTACGGCTACCTTATTAGTAGAACGGTTGGTTCAGCTTTCTTGTAGCATCCTCAACCCTAGCGCCGGGCGGGGTGGGGGATCGCGGTATGATAGAGTGAACGGTCACTTTCCCCGCGCTGTGTGTGTGTGTGTGTGTGTGTGTGTGTCGTGGCCCGAAAACTCGAGACAGATTTAGGCATATTATTAAAAAAAATATTTAATTGCCACTATATACTGTGCTACATGCTGCTTAGAAGGTCGTTGAAGCATCAAACATGTTCAAATTAAAAAAAAATTAGATTAGTGTTAGACGTTCTCCTACGCTTGTTTTAATAGGCTTCTTCACCCTCAACTGGCAGGGGCATCGAATGGTCTCATCAGCAGCGGCACGAAATAAAATAAACCATCAATACACCGATAACACTTTGAATCCCAATCCAGCTTCTCCCACAGCGTCTCAAGGTCACACACAAATTAATAAATGCTAACACCCACCGATAACAATACACAACCGCAATGCACATATGAGTATCAACGCATACACCGCAACAGCCAATCAGCTGGCGGCGGAAGGCACGGGCAGAAGCGCCGCAAGTATAAGTAAGGCAAGGCAGGGTGAGGGAGAGAGAAGAAGCGGACGAAAAAATGGGCACCAATAATTTTAAATTTTTTGACCGTTTTTTTTTTTGCTCCGCCGCCATAAATAGTTAATCCATTTCGCCAACAGATGGCGCTAAACTTGCTCGACCCAGCGCAGGAATCGCTGAAGTCCAGCGCGGGAGACCAGCCAAAATCTGCGCTGGCCAGCGCAGATTTTGGTACATTTTCTGCGCTGGAAACTGCTCGAATTTGCGCAGCGGGATGTTTGTTAACGGCATTTTTGGCGCCACAACAGCTCGCGAGCATTGGCCACACGCGAGAAAGAGATGGCGCTATGGAGGGAAAAAGCACGGACGACGGCTGACAGCGATTGGCCGTCTGACGCACCAACACATCCAAACCTTCGACAGCGCGCTCAGGCGAGGGGTATGAGGCGGAGCCAGGGACGGGTAGCTCGACGAGCTGCTTGACAAATTTGCCGTTCGAGAGAAAAGGAAGGCATGATAAAATTCTCAGAATGCCATAACGCCTTCCGTCGCTTTGCACAGCGGGAGCTCAAAGCTCAAGCGTTACTTAGCGAGTGCTCGAACCACAGTATAGCGCTGTGGGTTCTGTATTCGGATGTAAACAAAAACACACACACTTTTTTAAAATTTCGATGCACATTGTCCAGTACTACGATTAAATGTATTTTATTTAACTATTATTCAATACTTATATGCCGCAATATATGGTTTTACACGTTTATATACGATTTCAACCATCACTTTGGATGGTATCAACTGATGCTGACGGCGTTGTTGTCTCTGCGTCAGGCACATGTATTGTTGCCGCTTCTAATGCTCGGGTCGTTTTTTCGTTAGCAGTAGCACAACGATTAAACGCACTAATTGTACCACTTGCAAAGCGATACAAATAAAGTAAAACACATAATACACCGTACAACACACTTCTTAACAACACTTGCACATAAAAACCACTTGTCGATGCGGTGATCCAATGTCCTGTTTGCAGTGGAAAAATAACAAGGAAAGATTAGAATGCTTTCATATATGACATTATTTTATAATACTTTCCTTTCCATGCTATTTTGTGGGGTATGGCAACGTTGGTTTGCTTGAAGATACACAACGACCGGTGTGTTGGTCCAGTTGAGAATGTGCCGATCACGATCACAGCCGGCTTTAGTGATTGTTGTAGAAACTGTAACAAAGATCAATATCATTAAATCTGCATTATTTTTACAATTCATTGTGATTTCATGAAAAAGTAAAGTGAAAAGTAAAGTAAAAGTGAAAAAGTAAAACATTTCATCTTACCGGCGTCGTATTTCGTCGGCATACACACACACAGCTGCTCGATCATACTCGGACGAATGTTGCCAAATTTCGGGATGAAATGATGTTTTTCCTGTGGAATAATGTGTTCAAGCATTAAAAGATAGTTTATTTACTGAAATATGCACAGAACACTTACCTTTTCTCGAGATTTCACATAAAATTTCACGATTATTCTGCACACAATCTTTACGGGCGGTTGTCCGTGTTTGTTTACGTTTCTGACTTGACAGATATGCGAGCTGTCATGTGACGAAGTCAAATACATTCAAACCTCGCCAATTGCAAGTCTGCTTTTTCAATTGAATACAAAAAATCCGAGTTGTTCCCATAAATATGAGAAAAAGTCAGTTAATCCACATTGTATAAAATAACAAACATGACAAAATACGCAGACATAAGTCGTGTTACAAAATGTCTTTCTAATAAACAAAATCTATCTTTTTTTTGTAGACATATGATATACATGCAATTAGCGAGTTCTAATTGTATCATATATATTGCTATTTTCAAAGCGGTTTAAATTAAAACAAACATCAGTGTTTTTTTTTTAAATAATCGGAAAGATAATTATAAACTTAATAATGATTAAAATGTATTTTATTACATTTATGTACAACGAAAACCGAACTAGTAAGCATGTTCATGCACGTGTGTAATTATTTGATATTTTTTTGTGTGATCCCAATATAAATGTTATGAAGTAAAAAAGACAATTTACTCTGTTCCTTTTTCAATTCTTCAAGATAAGGTTTTTTAATAGAAACATGAAAGTTTGTTTAAAAAAACATATATAAATAGATATATAAAAACACATACATACATATATATATATATATATATATATATATATATATATATATATATATATATATATATATATTATATATATTATATATATATATATATATTATATAATATATAATATATATATATGTTATATATATATACATAATATATATATATATATATATATATATATATATATATATTATATATATATATATATATATATATATATATATCTATATAACGATTCAGATCACATATTTTAAAACAAAATTAACAGAAACTTGTACTAAAATTTTATGAAAAAATATAAGGTTTCCGCCATCCGCCAAAGGTATAATGATATATAAATAATTATATCAACAACTTATATATAACATATTATATCTATTAAAATAGAATAAACCATATGATTAAATGTATATCAATAATATGATTAAATGTATATCAATAATTCTCTCTCAGCGATGCCGCTTGGGCTATATGTCCTCTCTGGCACTCTTCGTTCACGTCCCGCTCTATTTATTCCACATCGTCACTCCGGTCCACACCACTGATGCGCGCAATTCGCTCCTTTAACCGATCAGCCCATCTCTTTGACTATCACATCGTCCTTTCCACCTTTCGCCCCCTCTTATCATCCAATGCTTGACACCATTCCTTAACCTTTCCTTAGCTTCCCTCTCCTTTTATGTTTTTTTCAACTCGTTAGCTGCTTATGAAAATAAGACTAGGCCAATTTAGGCACGTAGTATGTAAGATACTTTGTCAATCCTAAATACAAAAAATACAAATACAAATACATGTTCGTAAATGAGTTCATTTCACTATCCATATCTTTGCCTACGAGTTCATTTCTAACCTATCCGTAATTCAGTCCGAAATTTGAACTTGTTAAAAGTCAAATTATTATTCAATCTCCAACAATAGCATTTGCTCGAACAGTATTAATTATTTCTTTCTATTACAGATGGGAGGTAGTACATCCGCCAACGCTCAGCCAGCGGTAAGTAACACTACTTATGGTGTTGATGCATAACATTAATGCTCTTTTCAAAACTATTATCCTATTTTATTTGCCTTTCATTAGCTGCACTATCTACAAAGTAGTTGTGAAAAGCTCAAATTCTTTAAAACCTGAAACGTGTTTAAAAATTTATTCCTATATGAATTCTTCACTTCTATAGCCACAATCCCGGATGTGATACATTTTGAATGGCAACTTTCACGTCTAAATATTTCAAATATTTCAAATTTTTTTCAGTTCTTGTAGTCATATAATTTCAAATTTTTAGCGAAGATGTTGTTTAAATTCTGTGTTTTGTTTTTTTAAATAAACGCATTTTTAATATGTATAAACTTGTACGCATTTATGTACTTCATTAGATTTGTATTTGAGTTGGTCTGGTTTTGTGCAAAATCCTTTGCAATAATGGATTAAAAATTGTCATCAGTTTTTATTTAAGATTTTAATGGTTTACACTTAATATATGCAAAAAAATGTTAAAGTCGTTTTTTCTTAGTATTTTTTATTGATACATGCTTGAAACTTGTATTGCTTGTAGTGACAACAAATAATTCAAGTATTGTTTTTTCAAGACTTGTGCGTTTTATATGTTGTATCAGTAGCGCTGCGATTTTAATAAGTTTATCGTTAAATAGATAAGTTTGAAATCTATACGACTACTAGAACCGACGAGAAACGCTTTTCTGTCGCGCAAAATCAAACTCCCATAAAAAATGTATAACCTGCCCGGCAGATTATGGTTCGATAAATGAAAAATGACATTTGCTTGAACATTATTAATCATTTTGTTCTATTACAGATGATTTCCCGCAGAACAGCCGAAGCAGTGCCACTAGGAGGTACAGCTGTAAGTATTGTGTTTTTTTTTTTGTAATAGAGACTGAGCCTCATTCGCCTCTTTCAATCTATAGATTAATTCTAAGCTTAAAATGTGTGTGTGTGTGTTTGTTTGTGTTCAAAAATTATTCATCATTTCGTTCTATTACAGATGCAGAGCCGCCAAGCAAATCCGTCAGCTTGCGTATCCACCGTAAGTATTACTATAGCCCCAACCATCCGGGGTTTTGAATCCTATTACGGAATAAATCTACAGTTTAGGAAATTGTTACAAACCGATAGTGAAATCGTACACCGTGACCGATTCTAAGCTAAATTTATTCTGTCACGGAGTCACAATTGATAAATGATACATAGCTCCATGATCTCAGCTAAATTATGACGTTCCTGGATAGGTGATTCTGTAATTCAGAGATACAATTTAGACTTCATTTAAATTGAACTACAAATGAAAAATGTATAACTCTCAGTTCTTAAATACCAGTGAGCGGCATATTATCAAAAAAATGGAAGTGAATACAGCAATAATAGCCAAAGATACGCGTTTTATTTCAGTGATATACATATACAATGTATTACATATCCTGATAGATCTGAACCAAAGTGAGTTGATATATCAGGTGGGCTTATTCAGTGCAATTGAACGTCTAAAAACGAAAATAGGAAGAAAATCTGGTTTGACAGTTAGATCCATAACAAACTGGATGCTTTGATGATTTTTCTATGGACTCGGACAATCGGTAGTCTATTGAACAGGACCAAAGTATATATTCACAGGCACTCTGAAAAGTTTCTTAGTTTAAGTATAAAATCATATTTGGTTCGGTTGGTACACAGCTCCTTGAATGCTGGCTGAACGGATTCAATAATTGTTGCCTGGGTATTAGATTTGGCGAAGGAAATCTTTTTCTGGAATCCTGTAACCTTCAAATCTTCGTTTAAATCCAAGAACTAGGGCCACGTAAGTTTTTTGTCTTCTTTCTTCTTGCTACGCTTGAGTAAAACCACATACCATTCCTGCGAGATATCGTTTCAACTGCACAGCATACTAGATTTGGTTATGGAACAAACCAAAGTGGGTTTATTATACAGGTGGGCTTATCCCGAACAATTTGACAGCCGTGCTGTAGAAAAATGAAAACGAAATGACTGGAGGGGATTCGATCATTTGTTGATGTGTGCGTGTGAATTCCAATGGCTGTTTTGGTTGATGTGTCGTAGCAAAGTGGGTATAGGGACTAGGTGGGCTTATAGGTTTGGCGGGAAGGCCATATTGAACGAACGAATGACAGGAGGGGATTCGATTGTGATACGTAGTTTTTCACCCACACTACGACACATCATCCAAAATAGCCATTGGAATTCACACGCATACATCAACAAATGATCGAATCCCCTCCTGTCATTTCGTTTTCATTTTTCTACAGTACGGCTGTCAATTTGTTCGGGATAAGCCCACCTGTATAATAAACCCACTTTGTGTCGTAGTATGGGTGAAAAACTACGTATCACAATCGAATCCCCTCCTGTCATTCGATCGTCCAATATGGCCTTCCCGCCAAACCTATAAGCCCACCTAGTCCCTATACCCACTTTGGAACAAACCGTCAAATTGTGTGTCGATGTCAAAGTGTATGAAGACCAGGTGGTCTCGTCCAAGGTGTGTTTATTTAGAAGGTGAATTATTAGCGCGTTTGCCGGGCGCCATCATTGAGTATTGTTATGTCAAATCGCATACAATTTTTTATACCCCGCTCCAGCCCTTCCCGATTTTAATACCGGAGCACCCAGTATTGTTATGTCAAGTCGTGAAATGTCAATTTGCTCTGAAGCACTTCACCTCCTAATATCCATACATCTTGGTCTCGTCCCATACAAATTGACAACTAATTTCGTAATCAAAAAAAGCTCCTTTTGACAGAATGGGTGAAATGAATTTCCATAGGAACGGTTCGCTTTGTTCTTAGCAACACATACGTAGTACACATTGGTGTCCTCATCGACGGCATTATTTTGATACAAACATAGAATTTAATTTGTTCAGTTTTGATTTAGTTCACAATTAGAAATATTTTACGTGTTTTTTTAGGTATTTCATTGCAAATAACAAAGATTCTAAGATTGTTTGTGTATTCGGCAAGTCGCCAGAAAGCTTGTGTGGGGAAAAGTTTTCACCCATGCTCTCAAAAAGTGACGTTAAACTTTTGCTGTAAAAATAGGCTATGAGACCACCTGCTCTTCATACACTTTGGTCGATGTATTGGTGAGGAAGAACACCATAAGCCTACCTGATATATACACTCACTTTGATCTGAACTCACTGGTTGAACGTTGTTTCCCTGCCAACAATTAAATTTATTATTTTTATTTGGCACGTTTTTCTATACAAAACAAAATTCCGAATTTTTTTTTGATAGATCATGCGATTTTAATGAATTTTTCATAGTTTGCAATATTCAAAGTAAAAAGTTTTTCTATACTAACGCAAGCTTTTCAAACTTCAAATCTACAATCTGGTATGATTTTCAAACTGGAATAACTTTTTATTATAGCTACTTAATTTTTTCACAGTGGAATTTATTTATCTCTTGGGTACATGATAAACTTATGTTTCTTAAAGCAATAAGGCATGACCGTCCCTCCTGATCAACAAATATTCAAGTATTTTTCCAATGTTACTAAATCTTTTATTTGGAAAGATATGTTTTTCATGTGTAAATTTTTAATAATAAATTTTTAATTTTAATAACTTTTATTGTACTTAATATTGAAATTTTAAATTTCATATAAAGATAACGGCATAAGAGCATAATAATAGTTATAGTATATTGGGCCTGATCGCCAACGAAAGTTGATAAAATTTATCTGATCGGTTATTATGCTCGAATCCACCAGTGGAATTTGTTTTCCACCGGTGGATAATTTCTCCACTGGTGGATAACTCTTTCCGATTCGAGTAGCCATTGGTTTTGCCTATCTGTCGATCACACTTTTGTTTACATTCAGAGGTGTTGTTTTGCGGAATGAATAAAATAGTAAATTTGGCTTATTTACGGACCATCTAGTGAAGAAGCAGAACACAGCAGAAGTGGCCTTAGACAGTACCGACTGTAGGCCTGCTCAAACAATCCGGGTAAAGTGTAAAACGGGTTGTTGACTGAACAAGTCTAGATGAAACAAAATCGTATGAACTCTAGGACGAGTTTTGAATCCTTTCTGAACTAGCCGCTTTTGAAACTATTTTGAAACAACGCGATACAATAAGGAGTGCAATAAGGAGTGTCCGAAGCCGCTCACGGTCTCTCGTCCTCGCCAGTCCATTATCCTGGCCTTAATGTCTGACGCCTTCGAGTCATCTGACCACTTAAATTTAAACCCAGTACACCTCTTCTGCAATGGCGGATTTAACGGTAAGCGGACTGAGTGGATGCGGAAGGCCCCGTGGATATCAAGTCCAGCATATAGGGTGTGTACAGTACTCTCATCGCGGGTCTCCGTGAGCGATAGAGGCTCCATGGACGAAGGGACTCAAAGACTACAAGGCGCCCATGTATGAGGGATCCCGACCAACACCCTCACTCCCTCAAGAAAAAAATTGTGTAGTGTATTTGATTCAAAGCCAAGTGAAGAAATCACCCCCCCCCCCCCTCACCCTGCTCAACACCTGGGTCGTTTGTGTACATGCGTTTAACATGGCCTGTCCACTGAAGCCTGGCGAGCTTGATACGATAATGAGTGCTCTTCCACACATACGATGATGATTTCGTCAGATTTGATAAAAATAAAATAACTGCATTACAATTGTAATCTATATGATTCAGTGTAGATGCTATTCAAGTTTACATGTTCGTTTAAATGGATGAACAAAAAATCATTGTGTGACGCGTTTGTTACAAGGCGTGGAACTTAGCGATGTGAGAGTCAATCCGAATATTCCCGGGCTGTATCCATCCATAAGCGACCCCGTTTTTGGGGATAGTGCGGAAGGTACAAGTAAGCACAACACCTTCGATAGGTGCAAGACAACGCAAACGATTCCGACCGGAACTCGCTGCTCCAACGGATATGAGTTGCTTATACTATCTTGTACCTAGTGATCCTACTGGTCTTTTCAATCTCGTTGCATTTACGTTTCGGAACCGATTCTAACATGCCATAAGGCCATAACGTTAGGTTGGATAAAAGAGAAAGATTAGCAGAAAAGGATTTATTTTGTTGGTTTTTCATTTCTTAGCTTGAACCATAAACATTAGATACCTGTTATTAACCTAAATTTATGTGTTCTGATTGTTTATAAATTGATATTTTCTAAACAAGTTATTTTATATTTTCTAAAAAAGAAAATTTTAGCCAAATCGAGTGATAAAACATCTCAAACAACTCAAACAGCGGTAAAATATCATTTTTTGCGAGCTGTTAAACATGATTTTTAATATTATTTAGTTTTCCACTGTTATATCAACTGGGGTGGAGCAGTAGAGCTATCCGACTGATATGGTTTTTTTTTATATGAAGTTTTCAACTGCATATCCCACTGCTCGACTTTTTAACCACGTTGCTATGGCGGCAAACACCATTCCACTCCACTGCCAAACCGATTCTGATTGAGAAAACGCAATTGTATAACATTGTAATTTTGCTAACCGATCGACTAAACCAGCTGTGTCAAACTCATTTCATCATAGGGCCGCATATAGAGATTTTCAGTGATTCGCGGGCCGCAAAGTTGAGAATAAAAATATACCTAAATATTTATATAAAATACTGTTTAAAAACATTATAGTTAAACAAATTGACTTTTTGGACTCCTCGCTTCAAATTTGGAATCGTTTCTTATTTAAAATTTTTGCGATGTTATTTTTCATTGCGCTCTTTTTCATTAAAAAAAAGTTTAAGATACTTTTGAAGTCATATGCAATTTCTTTTATCCTTATTATTAAAATAGGATATTTTTCATTAGTCGCATTCTCACACGGCAGTTCTGTTAGAAAATTTCGCTCAACCCCACTGTTTCACTGAGGTAGGGGGAATCTAGCAGCCTGTTGCGAATCTTTTTCAAGCAATCCGAGCTATTCATCGCTGGATGAATAACAAAAATATTTGCCCGCAATTTTTTTACAGACCAAGAGAAAAATTGTAATAAAACGTGTTTAAACACGTTTTATTACAATTTTTCTCTTGGTCTGTAAAAAAATTGCGGGCAAATATTTAAACGTAAAAACGTAATATTTAAACGTATAAACGTGTTTAAACACGTTTTATTACAATTTTTCTCTTGGTCTGTAAAAAATTGCGGGCAAATATTTTTGTTATTCATCCAGCGATGAATAGCTCGGATTGCTTGAAAAAGATTCGCAACAGGCCGCTAGATTTTCCCTACCTCAGTGAAAAAGTGGGGTTGAGCGATATTTTCTAACAGAACTGCCGTGTGAGAACGCGACAAATTAAAATTATCTTACCTAGTTTAATAATAAGGATAAAAGAAATTGCATGTGACTTTAAAATTATATTAAACATTAAAAAAAAGAGCACAATGAAAAATAACAATGCACATTTTTAAATAAGAAACGATTCCAGATTTGAAGCGAGGAGTAAAAAAAGTCAATTTGTTAAACAATGATGATTTTAAACAATATCTTCTATGTATATAAAAATCTCGTGTCACGGTGTTTGTTGCGAGCAACCTCCGAAACGGCTGGATCATTTTCAACGAAACTTTGCACACACCTTATGGTGGTATGAGAATAGGTTTTAAGACTTAAAAATCGTTCAAATATTACACTAAAATTAATTTAATAATGATTTTCTAACTCCCATACAAAGAGCAGGATTGTTGTTGTGCTGTATACAGCACTTTGACACTTGGTGTAAGGTGGCTGGGGGTTTACACTCGATGATCGGATCCTGAGGGGATACGGGCACGATACAAATATCCCGAGTAAAAAAGCAATAATGGAATATTTTAGTTTTTTCGGAACAACTTAGATTGTCGGGTCAGCTATTTTATTTAAATACTAGCTGATTTACCCGGTTTTACACGGGATAAAATTAATGTCTCGTTTTAATAAATCATAGACTTAATTAATCATAGAATAATTTGCAATACGAGGAGTACAAAAACAACGAATACAATCATTACTATGATTTTATCCCAAAGCTTCGATTTTTCTTAACTGTCATAATAACAGAAGGTAATTAAGATCTGCTATTAGTATAAGAACTGTCAAAGGGGCCCTTTCCGTTTGAAGCTCGTAGGCTGAAATTTCAGCCTGTCAGCTGTTTGCTTGCTATAGCAGTTTTCGAGTAGCTATCTAAATGAGTATAATATACAGGTGGGCTTATCCCAAGGTGTATGAATTTAGAAGGCTGATTTTTATCGCTTCTGCTTCTGAATGAAGATTTTAAGAGTGTTTTGAGTATTCGTCAAGCCTCCAGAAAGCTCGTTGGAGCAAAAGTTTTCACTCGTTCTGTCAAAAAGTGATATTCAAATTTGGTTATAAAAAATGCTATGAGACCACCTGGACTACATACACTTTGATTCCAGATTCCACCACCTGATCTCTTTAATGCACCTTGGGATAAATGTAAACAAACCCGTGTTTTCGAGCAGGTACTCGAATCTAATTCTAGCTTTGAGGCTAGAATAATCTAGACTGAAAATTGCAGGCTAGTTTTTTGTGTGGTTTTGTATGGATTGTTTACCTGATTTCAGCCTCCAACTGTCAAACTCCATACAAAAAACTGACTAGAGTCGTGAAGGCCCCCAAACGTAGAAAATCGCGTATAGCGAAATAGCGTATATCGTGTATGGCGTATATCGAGGAATACCTGTACCTTTTGAAATGGTTTTTAAAATTCGACCAAAGGGAAGTTATTTTGCATTTGACATTCGATCTGTCAAATTTGTACAATTTTCTCAAAGAACTGTCAAATTTAGAACATACCGTATACCAAAATCGCGTACATCGAATATGGCGTATATCGGGGAATATCTGTACCAGTGCTGCAAAATGTCATGAGTATCACGAGATTTTCACCAACGAAAACAATGAACATATCCGTGGTAGCATGATGCTCATTGCTGATAGTCAATAAAAGTGCGTCATGACATGCTGAACACGACATGTGAATTCTTGAGTCCTACGCGATACTCTGACTGACAAGCTTAGCTTAATGCCGGCGCACGCATTATCATGATTTTTTTCTGGCTGTGAACAGTGCTGGCTAATGCCACTGTTTCAATCATCAACACTCATTTTGTTTCTTGGAACCACTCGCACGCAAAGCATATCTCCCGTGACCATCACGATGATCACCGACTGAAAATGTCGCGACCAAGTGATTAAACACGAGTTGGTTGCACACAATGTCACCAAGCATGTGATGGTCGCACCAACTGTTTGAGGCTCGCCTCTAATCTTCGCAGTAGAGCTCGTGATGCTGAGATGATTTTGTTTCAGCCAGAATTTGTCATGACTATGTCAGTGACATTTTGCAAAATTGATCACAGCAAAAAAAAAGTCGTGATATAGTGACTGACCAAGCGATGGTAGCAAACATGTCTTGAGCATGTATTAGTCACTGCAATCGTTCTGAGTATCACCTCTGATTATCACAATTGAGTACGTGACGCTGATATGGATTTTGTTTCAGTCATATTTTTTTATGACATTGATAGTGACATTTTGCAGCACTGATCTGTACCCATATACCAGCGCTAAAAAGCTATCGCCATTGCGAGGCCTCGTGCGAGCTCGCAAACTGCTCGAAATTGCTTGCGGGGTTTTAACACCAGTGTAAACTGCACTTAACACCGAGTGTCAAAGTGTTGTATACAATGTCGCAACACAATTCGCAACAGAATCCAATCTACGCAGAACCACCGATCGAGACACTACTCACGATAACATCAGACGAATAACCTCCGCTACTCCGCTTCACGACAACAACACAGTCCATCAAGCCGCCGTATCATCTCACTCTCTCACCATCTACAATCAGAACGTGAGAGGATTACGCACTAAATTACTCAACGTGAGACAAGCCCTGGCTGAGAACAATTTCGATGTGTACACCCTTACCGAAACATGGCTAGACGACTCCGTGCCTTCCTCTCTCCTTTGCGACAATAATTACGAGATCTACCGTTGTGACCGTTGCTCAAATACCAGTTCTCGCTTTCGTGGAGGCGGTGTCCTGATAGCATGCTCATCCAAGCTCACTTCGTATTCAATTTCGCACACCTTCACGTCACTGGAGCTCTCATGGGTATGCATCAAGTTCGTTAATTTATCTCTGTTTATTGGTGTCATCTACATTCCACCTGATCGCAGCTCATGTGAAAAAATCCTGGATTCACTAAATGAGAGTGTGTGTCTCATTACGGAACGTATGAAACCATCTGATCAGTTACTGTTGCTTGGAGATTTCAACACTCCCTCTCTCTCTTGGCTCCCGTCGCCGACGCTACCGCTTTATTTCACCTCGACCAGCACTTCTACGGGAAATGCAGCTCTCATTGATGGAATGTCGTTTAACGGCTTGCTTCAATTGTCAGGAGTAAAAAATTCTCGTGACCGTCAACTTGATCTTATATTCGGAAATACGATCGCTGCCGAGTTATGCTCTTCAGTGCTGGAATCACCCCTACCCCTTGTGGTGCTTGATCAACATCATCCTGCACTTGAACTATCCGTTAAGTTTGCAACCCCCGTCACCCAACAACATCAACCTAAATCACACCGATCTCGATACCGAAGATTTAACTTCCGTAGAACGAATATAAGAAAGCTATGTGATATCATCTTGCACACCGACTGGTCTTTCATCGAACAATGCAGCAACATCGACGAAGTAGTATTTAAGTTCAACAATGTAATCACCTCCTCCTTTCCTCTCTGCTGTCCACTCCTGAAACCCTCCCCCAGTTCCCCGTGGTCGAACAGGTCGCTTAGGGCTTTGAAGGCCGATAAAAACCGCACTCTCCGGGCATATAATCGTTCGCGTCATCCATATTTCCAACGGATCTATAAATATGCAGACAAAGCTTACCGTACATATAACAGTGCTTGCTACGCGTCCTATGTTGTGCGCCTACAGGACCGATTCTCGATGGATCCAGGGTCCTTTTGGCGCTTTGTCAAATCCCGCACTTCTAAATCTGAATATCCCTCTACCATCTTCTTTGACGACGAACTCCAGCACTCAGGACAAATGCAAACTTTTTGCAAAGTACCTGTCAAGTGTGTTTGTCGATCCTGCCACCCATCAGTTCTCTGTATCCGAAGGACTTTCAACAACGCCTCCCGATGTTTTCTCAAGCAACAATGTGCCTATTACCACGCAAAGTGTCCTTGCCGCCATGAGTAAACTGAAGCCTTTGTTCTCTCCTGGTCCCGACGGTATTCCATCTTCCATATTAAAACAATGTGCAACGTCTCTTGCTCCCCTTCTGTCCCGTATTTACTCCAGATCAATCCAAGAGGGTTCCGTTCCCACAATATGGAAATCCGCATTTCTTATTCCCATTCACAAAAAGAACGATCGCTCTTTATGTTCTAATTACCGCGGTATTGCTATACTATGCTCAATGTCCAAAATTATGGATTCGATTGTTCATTCGTACCTGTCTCCAGCTATATATCTCCTCTCCAGCATGGCTTTATGCCCAAAAGATCCACCGTTACAAACCTTATGTGTCTATTATCTGTTATATATCCGGCTCTTTCATCCGCAAGCCAAATTGACGCTATATATACCGATATGAAAGCAGCTTTTGATAGCATACCAATCAATCTCCTGTTAGCTAAGCTTGAGAAACTTGGCTTCGGAGGTTACCTCTTAGATTGGCTCAGATCTTACCTTTCTGGACGTTCCTACGAAGTACGTGTCTGTGATAGTTTATCCGAAACATTCGCAGGTCTCTCTGGCGTACCTCAAGGAAGTGTGCTCAGTCCTTTGCTTTTCATACTGTTTGTCAACGACTGTGTATCTGTGCTCCCTCAAAATAGCTGTCTTCTCTACGCCGATGATGTAAAAATCTTTTTACCTGTTGCCTCACCTCATGACTGTAATGTCCTCCAGCACGTGCTGGACAAATTTTCTGATTGGTGTTGCCTCAATGGTCTCCGTTTATGTCCCCAAAAATGCTCTGTCATATCGTTTGGTCGTTCATCCCACAAAGTTCTCTGGAACTACTACATTTGTGGCTCTCAACTTGGTCGCGTCTCATCATTGAAAGATCTCGGTGTATGGTTGGACGAAAAATTACTGTTTAATGTACATGTCGAATTCGTCCTAAAAAAGCCAACAAAGCTCTTGGATTAATCCTTCGTTTAGCATGCGAGATAAGAGATCCAATGTGCCTTAAGTCCTTATACTGCTGTTGGGTCCGTCCCACTCTTGAATACGCTGCAGTCGTTTGGTCTCCACCCGGTATCACTGCCATGGCAAGGCTAGAGAAAGTCCAACGCAAATTTACCCGTATTGCCATTCGTCGCTTCCTTCCCAATCAGTCTTCTATTCCTCCATATCATGTCCGTTGTCGCCTGCTTAGTTTAGCTTAGTTTGTTAACCTATCCAAGCCAGACATTCTATCATCCAGTCCCTTTTTGTTGCCAATCTTCTCTCCTCTGACCTTGATTCCCCATCGCTCTTGTCGCGTATACCCCTTTATGTTCCGTCTCGACCCTTACGCCCCAGAGCTCCCCTCTACATTGAATTTCGCCGAACCCGTTACGGCCAAAATGACCCACTCCTACGAGCGTTAGCCACCTTCAATGACCACTCCGATCTCTTCGACTACCATATCCCACCCTTCCGTTTCCGCTCCCTTCTTCGCAACACTATCACCCTTCCCACTCCATAATTCATTAACCCGTACATTCCTTCCTCTCTTTAGTTTTTAAGCAACATATTGTTAAGCCTTTGGCGGACAATTTATCTAAATAAATAAATAAATAAATAAACAACAACAATACTGCTCTTGGTATGGGATTAGAAAATTGCTAATAAATTAAGTTTAGTGTAACATCTGAAAATGATGTGAGTCTTAAAACCTATTCTCATACCACTATAAGGTGTGTGCAAATATTCGTTGAAAATGATCCAGCCGTTTCGGAGGTAGCTCGCAACAAACACCGTGACACGAGATTTATATATATATATATATATATATATATATATATATATATATATATATAAAGATTGAGGTATATTTTTTATTCTCAACTTTGCGGCCCACGCGAATCACTGAAAATCTGTACTTGCGGCCCTCTGATGAAATGAGTTTGACACAGCTGGTCTAGCCGATCATAGAAACCTTTAGCAGGTTACTCTTATTAGAAACGTTGGAGTTTAGAGGCCTTACCTTGGGACATAACTAAACTCTTTAAATGAGAAGTCGATAGATGTTGGATGGGCATAGTCCTATCCTGACAGTCTGATCGAATCTGACCTGCCATGATCGGAGTTGGTTTTATTAATACTCAAAAGAATTTAAATGTTGCGCACCTTTGGTTCCGGGTTGTATGTTGGGAAGTTATTGTTTTCACTAAGCTAGTTACGTTTGGCTTTTGTTGGCAAGAAAGATGCTTCTAAACGATAGTTTCTCTCCTATTTTACAGTTTCTAGCTCGTGTTTTATTTTACGGACGATTTGATTTAAAATATTGACAGTAACAAAACACATTTTTGTTTCGGCTGACCGAAATTTAAAACTTCATAAACAATCTTCCTTTGAATTCCGGGCAAAATTCTAAAGTTGTTTCTCCTAAAAATGTGAGCATAACATGAAAACAATATTTTGCTTTTACGTTGATGTTTACCTTTACAATGAAAACTGAAGTACCGTCTTGCTTCGAATTACGTCCACCGTTAGGGTAATTTTTGGAATTTCATATATTCTTACTAATTCATTTTCAATCGGTCAGAGCGATACGGACTACCTTCTTGCACGCGGGAAAAACAATATTTTCATTCATCATATTTTCATTGTTACATTATTACTTAATAAACAAAATAACTGGTTTATGATATAAAACAATGCGATTGGTTGTATTGTTGTTTTTCTTAAATTATTTTATCATCCAAGCAAGTTTAAAATTCATTTTATTAAATTACATTACTAAAATTGATTGTGAAGATTATTCAGTTAAGAGTCAGCAGCATAGTGTGCAAAAGTCATTAAAAGTTACAAACAACAAAGTAAAACCGCAGTATCGCTTCTTAATGTAGGGGAAGGTAGGTAAAGATGGACACGTTAAGGGAAATGGTAAAAATCTAAGGATATATAGGTGCAACGACCATGAAAATGTACATACATTATTTTACATTCATGTTTTATCAGAAAATGTGTTGAAACTTTAAAGTTTGCATCGATTTTTGCGTTTTTTTTGTGAATGAAAAACATGATATTTTCGTGCAGTTTTGAAATGTTCGGGTAAGTCGGACACCTGATATGGGAAAGATGGACACCATGAAGGCTAAGATGGACACCTATAGAAAACATTGAAAAATTAATTGTATTACAGTATTTTAACAAATTCTATCGCTTTCCACGTCCTGGTAAGTTTATAAACCAATTCTTGGTCAATTGCAACGACGATTCATTCAGCCGTGAATTTAAGAATTGTAAGCACCGCTTCTAATAGAACGTAGAATGCAGAATCTAAGGCATCTTTTTTAATATCGGGGACTAACAGTGGAGGTTGCACCAGCTTACAGAACAACAATTTAAAACTTCGCTTTAGGAAATTATTCCGCGGAAAGTCCGCGACCACATCACATTTCAGGGATTTGTTAATAGGTCCAGCCATTTCTGATTGTGATTATTGAACTTTTTAAAATCTGTAAACCCATTGAATCTCTCATCTATTCCTGAACGATTTGATATCAGTATTTTATCTTTTTTTATTAAAGTTGTCCAAGTCGTGACAAAATATTGGATTTCGTGAAGAACCTCATCGGCGCCGAGCGAGTCGCATATCATTACGCATGACTGCTATTTTGACCGGTGTTTCATTTCTCGCTTATTTATTACTTTTTCTAGTTGCGTAATAGTTTATATCTTCAAAATACCCTTATTTGAGGTGTTTGAAGAAATACATTCATCACCAATTGATACTTACTTACTTACTTATCCGGCACTACAACCGCTTTGCGGTCTTGGCCTGCCTCAGGAGTGTCCGAAACCGCTCACGGTCTCGCGCCTTCGTCTGCCAGTCCGTTATCCCGGCCTTAATGGCGGACGCCTCCACGCCATCTTGCCACCTCAATTTGGGCCTACCACGCCTCCTCTGTCCTTGTGGACGGCCTAAAAAGACTTTACGGGCTGGGTCGTCCGTTTCCATGCGTATAACATGGCCAGCCCACCGGAGCCTGGCGAGCTTTATACGCTGTACGACAGTGAGGTCGCCGTACATCTCGTATAGCTCGTCATTATAGCGGCTCCTCCATTGTCCTTCCACACATACGGGGCCAAGTATCCTTCTGAGCATCTTCCTCTCGAACGCGGCTAAGAGGGTTTCGTCAGATTTGGACAGTGTCCATGTCTCAGAGGCGTATGTGAGTACTGGTACTATATAGGTACTATATAGTCCCAGCTTCGTCCGTCGCGACAGGTTCTTTGAGGTAAACTGCTTTTTCAGGCTGTAGAATGACCGGTTGGCAGCCAGCATCCTTGCGCGCAACTCAGCTTCCATGCTGTTGTCGTTGCTGACCTTTGACCCAAGATAGGTGAATTGTGGGACGACTTCAAAAGTGCGTTCACCTATCTGTACGTCACACCTACGTAGATTCGGATTATTTATTGGTAGAAGAAGTAAAATAACCCAACAAATTTGGTGTCCATCTTTCCATATGACAAAGTGATCGCCTTTCCCGCTTTGATGTCACGATGTTTGAACCAGCAGAAAACAAGATTTTTCAATTCTTTCATTCTCGTTCTTTCGCCAGTTTTTTGCTTACCAATCATGACAAATCGTGTATGCAATAAAACTTCCGAAAATATAAACAATGCAAGCTAAAGAGCTTAAGACCCGCAGCAATCAAATTAGATCCACAAAGGTGAGCACGATTGAAAATTTCTTTTGTTAGGGAATTCAACCAATTTCGCATATATTACACGAAAAATGTTCTCAAATGTGTTGTTTTACCTTCAGTTTGGATTGTACATTGTTGAATTACACGAAAATTGCCTTTTTCATGCATTTATGAGAAGTGTCCATCTTACCCGCAGTGTCTGTCTTTACCTTTCAGGATATTCTGAAGATGGTACAAAAACCTTAACAGCTGAAAAATTATCGAGACTAACGTACAATCGTTCAGTAATATTATGAGGCTTTACGGACAAGTAATGCCAGGTCAGACAAATTGATAGCGCATTTCTTAAAAAAAGCTCATAGAAAATCGTTCTACTCTTAAAACGCAAAAGTGTGTAACCATTGTTCTCGTAAAATCAAAGATATTTTTTTTTGGAAAATATTCGTTTCTATTTTCAAGTTTATCCTCAAATTTGACCATATTTATTGGTACATTTCAACGATATGAAATGTCATACTAAAATATGTTCAGTTACTTTTTAATGAATAGGATCTTCCATCTTTCGAAACCGCACAAATATTTGCGGGCCTGATTGCCTATTGCGGCGGGACGTACTTTGCCGACCGCTGCCGATCGCTTTATTAGTAAAATTTTCACGCGATCATTTATATCGATGTTTCATTTCCGTCGACCCTTCCAAATCTGACCCAAACCATTCAACAGCTTGCCTTTCCACCATCACTTCGTCCAGTCCACAATTTTGACTGGGGTCCCAAAAGTGAGCCGGGGCACGAGTTCTTAGTTTTTGCGTGATAACACAGACACAGGCCAAATTAAAGAGCGCACACTATTGTAAGCTACTGGTTTCAACGGGTGGAAATAACCGACTGATTTTATTCTATAAATTAACTAAAGCCTACTAAACTACGTTCATGCTAACGAGGCTGCTATGATCACAACACATACATCGTCATCGGAATCGATTCTTGAATGAAACCTCAACAGATAAAAAGAGCGTTCTTGGTGTCACCCAATTTTTCTTGCTAATGGCTGGTATTATTGAATCCGTTCGTAGCGGCGGCGTACGTCCCGATACTCATTTTCCTAACGTAGCGGAATTTGGGGCAAGTGTGCCACCTTAAGCATTTCAAGTTATAATTCACTAAAACGTGTTTTTCAAAAGCCGATTCAAATCTCATAACCATTTTACATCTATTTCCTCACTTATAAATGAGTTTCGCTTGAAAAAAGTGAAAACAAAACAGTTTTTGAAGCGTTTTAAAAAGGGTCCAAAAAGACGTTGTTTTTTGGGCTATGGGGCAAGAGTGCCAGTTGTATGGGGCAAGACGGCCACCTGGTTAAAATAACCGTATTTCTTAGATAATTGGAAATTATTACGTTTGTACCACTAGTGTATGTATTCCTACATGTCTTGAGTCACCAATGAACCCCTTTTCATCACAAACTGTATCGCAATATGGGTTGTTGCTGGTCTGTTTTTCCGGAGTAGAAACCGCTCGTAAAAGCGCACCATCCCGCTGAACAACAATGTTTACATTTTTGACAGCTCTCACCTATGAAAGATGGTGGCACTCTTGCCCCAAATAGAGATGGCTCTTTTGCCCCAAAAGTTGTAACTTTTTTTAAATTGAATTTTTCAGTGACAAAAAGAAAGTTTTTTTCAACTAACTCCACAAAAAAATTCACGTTTTCTCAGCTATACGGTGGTGTAAATATTTTCTCGGTTGATAGTTCGCATGATTTTTGAGAGCTTATTTGGTTGGATAAAAAATTATAATATTCTGCTCAATTTTGAAACTCAACAAAAATCAGTTCAAAACAATGGGAAATTTCGATTGGTCTATATGAAATTGTCGGCTCAGTATACCTAGTCATTGGAAAACAACCAACTGTATACACAATTGATCATTAAACTAAAGTTTTTAAGGAAAAATGCTTGGTGGCACTCTTGCCCCGTATGGCACACTTGCCCCAAATTCCGTTACTAGATGGTTGCTACAGTTATTCACCGCGGCGTTGTAGGAGCGGGCTCAAGAAATGTGTTGCCATCCCTAGAATTTCATGTGAGCGCCGTACGTTCCCGCTACGAAAGGATTTAATAATACCAGCCAATTTCTCCGACTACGAACCGTTGTGTTGAGATCAGGGCTGCAAAATGTCACTGTCGATGTCATAAAAAAATCTGACTGAAACAAAATCCATATCAGCATCACGTACTCAATTGTGATAATCAGAGGTGATACTCAGAACGGTTGGTGTGACTAATACATGCTCATGACATGTTTGCTACCATCGCTTGGTCAGTCACTATTTCACGACTTTTTTTTGCTGTGATCAGTTTTGCAAAGTGCCACTGACATAGTCATGAAAAATTCCGGCTGAAAAAAAAACCATCTCAGCGTCACGAGCTCTACTGTAATGATCAGAGGGGAGCCTCGAACAGTTGGTGCGACCATCACATGCTTGGTGACATTGTGTGCTTGGTGCATGCGAGTGGTTCCAAGAAACAAAATGAGCATGTTTTCTCGCTCTGTTTGACCCGACAGATAATCAATACAGATAGAGGGAGAGCATGCTCATTTTGTTGCTAGAGCCCACGCGCCAAGTATATTCCAAGAATGTCGTGATTATCGCCAACAAAAGTGTCCAAGTGAGTGACCAAAATTTGGGTGTGATGTGATTCTCCAACTGTTTGAGTATCGTCACTGATCATCTCAGTTGTGTACGTGATCTGATTTGAGCTTCGTTTCAGTCATGAGTGTTGATGACTGAAACAGTGGCATTTGGCAGCACTGTTCACAGCGAGAAAAAAATTATGAAAAAATCACTTTTATTGACTATCAGCAATGAGCATCAAGCTACCAATCTCGGTGAAAATCTTGTGATACTCATGACATTTTGCAGCACTGGTTGAGATCGGTTTCGGAGCCTTTTAATGTCGTATGTGCATGTAGTTTGCGTAAGGCAGCTATTGTAACGGATTTTCGCTTACCCAACTAGAGCGTAGCGTTCAATGCATTCGTTTTTTTCTGGAAATGTCTGCACAGTTTCGGTGCTAGTGCACCAGCCATCCGAGCAAGCAAGGAATGTTGGTTTCTCGTTCTATCCAACGCTTTGGGCCATCGCTGATGAAATGATATTGTTTTGAGGTGTGCGCATGTATCGCAGCATGTTAAAACGGCAAATGTGTTCTGCTTCTGATAAATAAAATAAATATGCTTCTGATAGTAATAGTAAATCTGATAGTAAACATAGCCCCCGGGGGGACAATGTGTATATTAGGTTGACGACACCCAATGGAAGGGGCCCCTCAATCGACGGGATCATCCCAACGGAACAAAAGTAGAAAGCTTGGAGCAAAATAATCGTTTGTCTCCCTCTTTCCTTTATACCGCGCTTGCTTGCACTCATGCCCGAGCGCTCGAGTATATTCTCTCAGAACTGAGTATTCGCAGTTCAACCCGTGCATTGAGAATGTATGTGTTTATGTGCAGCGAAATTTGTCTCTGTATCTCATTCCCCCACCCCCAAAAAACCACATTCACTCTCCGCGCACTCTCACAATTTTGGCGCGCACGCTACATACAACACCCCAAGCGAGTCAACACGCTCGAAAGTAGCAAGGAAAGTAGAAATGAAGTAGCCTTCTACTTCCCGTTCTACTTTTGTTGCTTAAAATCAGAAGAATGTAGAACATCTGGGTTCCAGGAAAGAGCAAAAAAATGAGTTCTCTCGTGTACACCCCACACACACGCACGCGACGACTCACTCTCACGCGTACTCTTGTTCTACGCCCCTCCTCCTTCTCACTCGCCCCACAGATCTATTTTTAGAACATCATTCACTTCCATCGACGGCGGTCGATGTGACGATGTGTGTCGTCGCGTGTGTGTTGTCGATTTGGTCAGAAAAACTTTTTTCTTCAAGACCAAATCTCTGACTTGGAGCGTCGGCGTTCCGATTGAACCATCGCGACTTTGATCAGTGCGCGCGGTTAAAACGACCTTTTGTATTATGTTGTATGTAGCGTGCGCGCCAAAATTGTAAGAGTGCGCGGAGAGTGAATGTGGTTTTTGGGGGGGGGAATGAGATACAGAGACAAATTTCGCTACACATTAACACATACATTCTCACTGCACGGGTTGAACTGCGAATACTCAGTTCTGAGAGAATATAGTCGAGCGCTCGCGCATGAGTGCAAGCAAGCGCGGAATAGAGGATAGAGGGAGACAAACGATTATTTTGCTCCAAGTTTTCTACTTTTGTCCCGTTGGGACAATACAAAAGGTTGTTTTAACCGCGCGCACTGATCAAAGTCGCGATGGTTCAATCGGAACGCCGACGCTCCAAGTCAGAGATTTGGTCTGAAGAAAAAAGGTTTTTCTGACCAAATCGACAACACACACGCGACGACACACATCGTCACATCGCACAATGGGCAGTTTAGAACAAATTTCGGGATAAGATTATTTTTGCAGAAAATGTTAGTTTTTATCATTTGTAGTAAAGTGTTATGATAGTAAATAACATTTTATATGTAGTTCGCATCCATACCACCAGGTGGCGCTTCATAAAATAGTGTTTTAAGGGATCTTTGCTTTGTTTTTTTAATTGTGTGTGTTTTTTTCTTGTATTTGTTGTTTCTAATAGTATAAACCATTTTAAAATATACTGTAATGTTCCATAATATATGAACAAAACATTATAATTTTGAATAAGATAATATTTTCTGCTTTGTATAGGACAATTGTAGCAAATTCTCATCACTTTTACTCGCAGGTAGTAAACATATTAAAAATTTACTTACACAACTTAGGTGGATGCTATTACAAGCTTCTGACGTCTAGTTCACATTTTTAAAGACATGAATAAATGCATTTAAATAATTAGATAGAGCAAGTACATTGAAATAAAGTAGTTCTCAAATTCGTAATGAAAAGCAGCCCATATTGTTTGTCTTTGAATATTCTTCCAATACTTTTTCAAGTCCTGTACTGCCTTCAGAAGGGGTAATAAAACTAAAAATCCGATGTTCTTGGTTTTACAACTGTCCCAAAAAATTAAAATTCAACGATAGCTACAAACAAAGTATTTACTTCATTTGTAAAGTTAAACTCTGTCTTTGTTTTAGTGCGTGTAGCTACTGATATTGAACTGGTTAACGAATCAGAGGAATACAGCTCATTATATAAAATGTCCTTCTGGATGCATTTTCTTTCTTGCAAAATATTCTTTGTAGTATACTCCCCTCTATCCTTATATTTAGATTGTCATGACTTTTGGGAGTTTCTTCTCCCAAAACGCCAATAGATGCTGGTGCATTCATAACATTTTCCTGTTATGCGTATAATTTTAGAATTATTTTCCTTACATCCGTCTATAATCTGGAGCAGGACCAAAAGGTATTTGGTTCTGATTTGCTTCATTATATTTAATAATAAAGTTAGGTTAGAATAGAAATTTACATATTAGATAAGTACATGAGCTGAAACTAAGATACACAGCTTCGTAATGGAAATTAAAGGTATTCAAAAGCACGTAGAATATATTTTTGTAGAATACACTAAATACGCTACCATAGGCACCTATGGAGCCGCCTAGTTACGCATGTGTCTGTTTTTAGAAAAAGTTGATGTGAAATATAATTAACTTCAATAAAATTCGCGTTCGCAAACTTTCGCAGAATATTTCTTCACAGATTGATAGTATAAATATTACACTATTATGTGATATATATGAGACAACGCCACTCTACGCCACTTCCATAATGGCATCAAGTCTAATATTAAAATGATGAAAATTTTCGGGAAGTTTTTTCAGTTATTATCGTATATTTTTGCATAAAATTAACTTAACTCAAATCTTAAATGTATTTATAAAGCTTACTAAATATCCTTTTTAAAATGTCTAAACTTATCAAAATCGATTCATATTTGTGTTCGTATATTTTTGCATAAAATTAACTTAACTCAAATCTTAAATGTATTTATAAAGCTTACTAAATATCCTTTTTAAAATGTCTAAACTTATCAAAATCGGTTCATATTTGAAAAAGTTACAAAGGTTCAAAGTTTTCCGCTCGATAGTAGCAAGGAAAGTAGAAATGAAGTAGCCTTCTACTTCCCGTTCTACTTTTGTTGCTTAAAATCAGAAGAATGTAGAAACATGTGGGTTCCAGGAAAGAGCAAAAAAATAAGTTCTCGCGTGTACACCACACACACGCACGCGACGACTCACTCTCACGCTTACGTTCTTGTTCTACGCCCCTCCCCCTTCCCTTCTCACTCACCCCACAGATCTATTTTTAGAACATCACTCACTTCCATCGACAGCGGTCGATGTGACGATGTGTGTCGTCGCGTGTGTGTTGTCGATTTGGTCAGAAAAACTTTTTTCTTCAGACCAAATCTCTGAGTTAGAGCGTCGGCGTTCCGATTGAACCATCGCGACTTTGATCAGTGCGCGCGGTTAAAACAACCTTTTGTATTGTGTTGTATGTAGCGTGCGCGCCAAAATTGTGAGAGTGCGCGGAGAGTGAATGTGGTTTTTTGGGGGGTGGGGGAATGAGATACAGAGACAAATTTCGCTGCACATAAACACATACATTCTCAATGCACGGGTTGAACTGCGAATACTCAGTTCTGAGAGAATATACTCGAGCGCTCGGGCATGAGTGCAAGCAAGCGCGGTATAGAGGATAGAGGGAGACAAACGATTATTTTGCTCCAAGCTTTCTACTTTTGTCCCGTTGGGCTGTAACGGGTTTTGGTCTTGTTGAATTCGAAAAAAATGGAACAGTCGATAAATAAAACCATATAAAAATGAACAAGGCCCATAGGTCCCTTAGACGAAGTCGAACATCCACATTGACGGGGCCCCTGGCGGTCGCTCAGTCCGCCCACCGTTTAACGCGCCACTCAATATAGGGCGCCACAATTTCGCGCCTCCGAAATTCTGGTTCTTGTTCAACCAAACATTTAATGCTTTTAGATACATTTTATGAATTTGCAAAAACCAGACTGTCTGTATAGAAAACTAATTAATGATTTTCCTTTTTTGCAAGCTTTCCTCCAAACAGGAAAAAAAGGTTTTGATCCGACTTGTATCGGGGCACCCCATGCTCTGGAAGTCCACTGACAAATTCTATAATAATAGAAGTCAGACTGCCAGAGCATGGGGGGAAATAGCCAGGCATCTGGGGACCACCGTGGCCAGATGCCAGAAGGTATGGCACCAGCTCCGGTACAAGTACCGCGAGATCAGGATACGTGAGCTGGAAGCGGTAAATAAAACAGGATGTAAGTAAGAATTTTCTAGACGCGCTGCAAATATATGTAATAAAACACATTAAATCGTGCTTATTTTATTGATTATAATTTCAGATCCCCCTACGCCTCCTACGTGGCATTGTTATAGAGCTATGAGTTTTCTGCGGGAATGTGTAGATGAGTCGCTGAGAGTGAATGGGTTGGTATGAAGATAAAACAGTTTGATTTCTGAAAAAAACGCAAATAAGTCATTATTTCCTTTTTACTTTTTTATAGATAGAACGCCCTGAAGCACATGAGATGGGGTCTCCAATAGCCTCTTCTACACGGTGGTCCGCTGCGGAATAGCAGAGCGCCGCAGCGGAGAGAAGAGTGCAGTTGGAGGCGCCCATTGCAGGAACGTGTCTGCAGGGCAAGGGTAAGGAATGCATTAAGCCATTATATAAATATAACTTAATAATTTTTTATTCTCTTATCATATTTCATTACCTAAAGTGAATCAATATTTACCAAATTTGCATGAAAGAACTTTTCGGATGTTGGCTTAAAGCCTGCTTTTAAAGTTTGTTGATAAGTTAACAAACAAAAAAGTTATTTAGAACTTTTTTGTTTCTTAACTTTTCACCAAAATTTAAAAACATTATTGAAGTTAAAATTCTAATAGTGCTTTCCTGAAAGTTTGGTAAAGATTGATTCACTTTAAGTAATGAAATATGAAAAGTGAATAATAAATTGATACGTGATTCTACTGATTTGTCCGACACTGTATATATATATATATATACTTTTTTGTATATATTTATATATATATATATATATATATATATATATATATATATATATATATATATATATATATATATATATATATATATATATATAACAATTTGAGCATACATCATTCAATCAGATTTTAGAGGTTTTCCAAATTAGATGAACAAAAATGTACTGGAAATCAAGGGACTGTGCAAAATGTTCAAATAAGAGAGGTTTTACAAATTCGATTCGGTTTTACAATTCGAGGGTTCACTGTATATATATATATATATATATATATATATATATATATATATATATTATATATATATATATATATATATATATATATATATATATATATATATATATATATATATATATATATATATATATATATATATATATTTAAATATATATATATATATATATATATATATATATATATATATATATATATATATATATTATATATATATATATATATATATATATATATCTCTCTCTATATCTCTATATCTCTATATCTCTATATCAATAGTGTAGTATCAATAGTGGTACTATTTGTAGGGGTTTACATGTGCTTTAAAAGATTTACAGTAACAGGAAGGTAAATTTATGAAAATTTAAACACATAGGAATTGTCACAGTGAACTTAACTGTTTGAACTGTTTAAATTATCTTTTTTGGTAAAAATACGAAAAAAAAAATCATTGGTTGTTTTCAGTACACTCATGTACACAAAGGTTATACGTGTAAAAAAATATTCAACCGCATGTCCTCGGCGCGGAACAGTGTGTTCGAGAAATATGCCTCAGATTCAGCATTGCATCCGATGAATTCAGGTATTATCAACGTTTTCAGGCATCATACCGCAGTCTTGGCTTTGGCTAAGACAGATTCGGGAAGGGGTCCCGCGGTCTGGAGATTAAGTGTGAAACCCTGTAATGATGCTCTGAAGATTACTGGATTACAACAACACATTTCCCTAGCAATATCTGATATATAGGAAACATTTATTGAATCCGTTCAGTCGGCAAGCAAGGAGCAGTGTACCAATCGAACCAAATACGGTATCATACTTGAAGTAAGGAACTTATCACAGTGCCCTTGAATACATCATTTTGTTTCATTCAACAGACCTCCGATTTGTGGTGATTTCCGAAATATTATTTTTATTAATAACAGCTTTTTATTTTGTCCAATCGAATAGTTGCATCCATCCTTGCCAAGATCAATTACAAGACTGACGATTTTCCTCCTCTCGCTATCTCACTCTCTCTGCGATTAGCCTGATTTTTATTTTGAATGCCCCGATACTTTTCGTTAATCGCTATTCTATAGTAACTGTTTTCATGTTTCTACTTAATAAACTTACATTTGTATGTTCCTATTATCTATTATCTGATTATCTGATCATCATTAAATGATTGTTACTTGCATTATTCGAATCTATGATATATATTTATTTTCCTTCCTACTCTCGATCCTTACACGATTGTCCTCAAATATCGTATAAAATTGTGAAAACTTGTGATAGACTTAGAAAAAAGTGTATGGAACAACCATTAAAGCACCCAGTTTGTTATGAATCCAACTGTCAAACCAGGTTTTCTTCCTATTATCGTTTTTAGACGTCAAATTGCACTGGATAAGCCCACCTGATATATCAACTCACTTTGGATCATAGCAAGACATCAATGGGCACATGCGTAAGATGGAATAAAACGAAGAGTTGCAAAAATAATAAGCTAAAAATAAATCGAACGAAGATCACGACAGGGGGGACCACGGTCCATTATAGGCTTGAACCCACATGACGGGTTGCTGAACCATGATGTATGAATTAAATGAATTAAATGAATCATGTTATTGAGTCGTTCGAGTTGACGACTGTACCACGAGACCGCCCCATGGATGGCCATGGTATACGCATCGAAACGAACGAACATAATGCCCGTAATGTTTTTTTAGGCCGTTCATAACGACAGAGGAGGCGTGGTAGAGCCAAATTGAGGTGGCTACTGTACGCTGTAAAGTCCGATTTTGGCAGAGTACATCCGCTACCTCCTACTCAATGGTGTAGTAAAACTTGCTGATAATTTAGTTTTATTTAAATGTTGAGACTGAGCTCACTCGTTTGCACTAGACTTTACACTCCCTTAACTATGGCTAAGGTCGGCGGACTGTTTTCAGCGTAGCTTGCGCAGCGAAGCAAAACACTTCCTTCTTCGGCGTGACGGCTGTGCTGTACAGCTTCATCGTCACTTGCCAGGTGTACCCGTCCAGTGGAAAGCTGGTAAAAAAGCTCAAATCAAACGCGGAATCCTTAAACACGTACGTTGCCTGTCGAGAGTAAGAAGTAGCAGAAGAAAAAGAAGTAAATTAATAAAACGGTGCTAATGGGGCTAACAATGAACAGATTCAGCTATTCACCGGTTGCAGGGGGCACTTCACTGTCGGCTCGATGCTGCGCACAAACGGTGACCAGAACGAGTTGGTATCGGCCAAAAAGGAGCAAATTTTCGGCACCTGCACCGCATTGTACCGTTGGCAGTTTTGCAAATCGAGCGTGCAGCGATACGCCACTAGTGTGAGCTGTTTTGAAATTGGAAGTGGAAACCGTTGGAAAAAAAAGACACGACAATTGCGCATATTCTTATTGTATTCCAATAAGTGGCATACCTCCAGCGGCGGTCGAATCTGTTGTACGACGGAAAAGTTCCCGTAAAAGCGCACCACATTGTTGCTGGACGTGAAGTTTGCCGGAATGATGAACTTTATCAAAAATGATTCGGTTTTATTCGTTTGGCATGTTTTCGCTTTATCAATCACTAGCTCTTTATTTCGCTGCAAAACCGAAGAGAATTTAAATTACGAAGCAACTTAACGGAACACGTCCAACGCTAATGCTCACCCTTCCCAGTGCGTTGGTGGCGGGAACGAAAACAAATGCAGCAATGGCGAAAAGGTAGCACCAAACAGTGGAAGGCATGTCGTGGGTGCTAAAGTTTGGCTAAAACTAACCCAAACGGTAGTGAATCTTTGCTAGTTATTTGTTTCAATTCATCGGAATCCGCGAAGCGTAGAGATAGGTGATATGATCTATCAGTTGGATGTGTAGAAATGCTGTTAATTAAATTTTACGCATCATTACCATTTGAATACGGTGCGACAAAAGATGGACAAAAGATATGAAAATGAAAAATAATTAAAAATTAATTATAACAATTTGTGTTACTCCAAACTTAGCTTCAGTTTGCCTTTCGAGAGAAAATTTCATAAAAAAATTGATTTTTAAGCCTCTATCATTTAATTAATTCCCATTTCCTGCACAAACGATAGGAAAGGCATACGCAATTAAACAATTTGCTATATATCATCCCTTTTTATTGCCTTCCCAGTTCAGTAACACCAAACGAAATGTTGCGCCACGCACCGCCCCACCATTTTTACGACGCGGCTTCCGTCGACGAGGGAGGATGCTCCAGTACCGTGTCTATAATGCCCAGCGTTTGGGCCTCCTCGGGCTCAAGAACGTATCGCGCTCCATCTTCGAGTACAGCACGTCCAGCGACGTCTTCGTGTGCTTGCCATAAATCTCCGTTAGCTGCTTCTTCAGCTTCAGTATCTCTTCCGCCTGTATCTGAATGTCGGTCGCCTGTCCCTGGGCACCGCCGGACGGCTGGTGGATCATGATGCGTGCGTTCGGCAGCGAGTGGCGCATTCCCGGCGCACCCGCCGCAAGCAGCAGCGAGCCCATCGAGCACGCCTGCCCCACGCACCACGTAGCAACCGGGGGCTTCACGTACTGCATCGTATCGTAGATGGCCAGCCCGGCCGTGACACTTCCGCCCGGTGAGTTGATGTACATGTGGATCGGTTTCGTGCCATTTTCCGACTGTAGGAACAGCAGCTGGGCCACGATCAGCGAGCTCAGATCGTCATGGATTGGGCCCATCAGGCAGATGATTCGTTCCTTCAGCAACCGGGAAAATATGTCGTACGCCCGCTCTCCCCGACCCGTTTGCTCCACCACGATCGGGACCAGGTTCAGGAATGATTTGTTGGTCGCATGCAGTTTGCGCTAGAAACAAAAACAAAGCAACACGGGTCAGCGTGCAGAAAAGCATACGGGACGCTCTCCAGCTACTTACCACGGAAGCTAAATGCGGTAAAAATGTCTTTATTCTATTCATTGTGGATGCGATTAGGATGATAAACACTGGCGGCAGACACGAATGCAAGATGTAACAACATTTCGTAATCATGTCCAATCCACCAGCAGCAGCCGGCTGACACAGAGTGACCAGATTTATCTGTATTCCTAACGATTTTTTATTTTTTCTAGCGAAAACACAGATTTTTTTAAATACTGGTCAGATGTCATCAAATCATTTCCCTGTTCAATTTATAAGGCGCGGCCAAAGTGAGTGTATATATCAGGTGGACTTATGGTTTTCTTCCTCACTAATCTTACGACACTAGTGGTGAGAGCTCGGAATCGGACCTAATCGATTTCGATTCCGTGTTCGAAATCAAGTCCGGTGCCAATTCCGATGCTGGAATCGATTCCGATTCCGCAGTCGATTCCGGAGCCGATTCCGCAGTTGGTTCCGGAACCGATTCCGGAATTGAATCCGGAGCTGATTCCGGGATCGGCTCCGGAATCGATTCACGGATCGGCTCCGGAATCGATTCCAGGATCGGAATCGGCTCCGGAAACAGAATCGTTTCCGAAACCGACCTGGGAATCGCAATTTGCTTCGGTAACGGAATCAGTCTTGACTCCAGAAATGGAGTTAGCTCCGGAATGAGATTTAGTTTTTGAATTGAATGAGAATTAGTTTTGAATGTCGGAGCCGATTTTGATTCCGGAGCCAATTCCGAAACCAATTCCGATTCCGGAGCTAATTCTGATTCCGGAGCCGGTTTCGATTCCGGAGCTAATTCCAATTCCGGAGCCGATTCTGAAACCAATTCTGGAACCAATTCTGGAGCCGATTCCGGAATCGATTCCGGAAACTGATTCCGGACCTACTATCCGGAATAGATTCCAGAAAACTTCGGAGCTAACCGGAATCGATTCCGACGAAATCTTCATTTTTCCCATCACTAATTGACACATGATTTTCTCGTTCCTGGCAATTCTCGTTCCTTAACAAAATCTAGTCAACCTTGAAGATAAAACCCAAGCGTCACAGATTAAGCACAAATGACATGAAAATCAAACATCCATAGAAATAAAACGAAAGCTCCATAGCTTCATTGGTTTGCTCAATAGATGGCGTATTATCACCGACATAACGACGTGACACTTGCGTTACAAAACTGTCCCACACGAAAGTACTGTCATTTGCAATGAAGGCGATCACTTATGTCAAAATGAGCTATGTTCGCGACTGCTTAGATGGAAACAACATCTCCGAGTACAAATGGCGGAGGATGTGTTAGGTTAGATTTTATGAAAAAAATTGGAAAAAAAACTCAGAAAAGTAATTTGATGGGTTTCCAAAGCAATACAAATGATTTGAGAAGTTTGTATCCACATCTATTCTTGTTCTTCATTGGAAGTTGGGCAGAAAAACAAAACGGGGTTTTAGCAGTTTCTCCTCTGTGTCAGTGTAGTAAGCGAATCATTATAGAGATGGCGCTAGTGTTTAAGGTATTTTCATTTGAAATAAGGAGACAACTTTTGAAGCTCATTTTGTTCGAAGTGTCACGTTGGTTTGTCGGTTGTATTATAACTCATCATTATATTGCTGTCCTTTTCTTGCAATGTGTTTCGAAAAGCTTCATCTAATCGTGACCTTTATAGCCTTCTAACTTTCCTAGCAAAAATCTATATGAATCGTCGTGTACATGGGTATCACAACACCATCGACCATTATTCAAATCTCTTTTGCTTCTGTACAAATTCTTCACATTGGAGTTTAGTATTTAAACAATCACATCGCCGTTCTAGTTCTAGCGATGCATAACTACAATTCGAAACCAGTACAAATGACAGTACAGAAGGAAGTAGAAAGCTCTCAAAGCCGGAAAGCTCTCCACAGGTTGGGTATCCCACCAACAGATGGCGCCACCAGCTTTTTTTTTTTGCTATTTTTAGAATACATCAGTCGTTCACCGTCTGCTAAACGAAGTCATTCTATATTCCGTTCAGGTAAAGAGCTTGAGTCGTTTTGTGGATTTAAGGCGCTTGGGTTCAGAAAGGCCTTCGAATGATCATTTATGCGGCCGCTGAACCAAATCTAATCCATCTCCTTGAAATAGATGAAGGATTCATTTTCCCTTAATATGGAACATTCGTTTTGCAGATAAGTCCCCCCGCCCTTTTCCCTCGCTCAACACTTCTTTTTAACTGAGAATCAAATTTTAAAACCAACCGAAAGTTATCGATACTTTTTTGGTGCTCTTACGGAAAACCGCCAAAATAATCTGGTCACACTGCCGCACCGGGTCGATGAACGTCAAACGCAGCAGTCAAACGGGACAGCAAGACAGTACCTAGCGCTCGTATAGCTGCAGTCACTCTGCGACCCACCATCGGAAGCAGCGGGGCAGCGCGTGTTTTTCTTTTCTTCGTCGCAAGTTTATTACAAGCAACACTATATTGCGCTTTGTGCAGTGCAGAAGTTACAGCGTACCTGGAACATAAGTTACCCCCCCCCCTTTTCAATCGATGGTGTTTGCTTAGTGTAAAGTGTGCGCAATGATTGAATGTGAGCAGCCGAACATCACCGACACCGTGGTAATGAGACGAGCACTTCCGCAGGCGATACTACATTCCATTTGACGGCGAACATCCCCCCCCCCACCTTACATACTGCCAATCGGTCTAATTATGGTCATGTTTTGGGCCGTGTTCGCGTTTCCTCTTTGCAGGTGATAGATCATGAAGAGTTTCTCGATCGCATCAAGAAAACGCTCTACTACGGCTCGTCCAAGGTACGGTGCACCAAGATTAGCCGCCCGCTGGCCGACTACGCGGCGGACGTGTTTTCCGAAACCCACCGCGGCCATTCCCTCAGTCGACTGAACTTTGCGACTGTGGGCAACCTGTCCGTGACGCCATGCTCGCTCATCCTGGCGATGATCTATCTCGATCGGTTGAACGCCACCGATCCGACCTTTGTACGTCGCGTAACGCCGTCGGAATTATTTATAGTGTCGATGGTAAGTAGCGCTAAGTAGAATTGGTAGTTTTGCTGCCGGTGACCTGATAAAGCGAGCGCGCTTCGCTCTGGTTGCAATCGAATGGCACGCAGCTTCTCGAACAGGGGGGGTAGAAGAGGCGTGCATTTCACGGCTCACTAAGCACGCACAAGAAAGCTTGCTAATTTTCTCTCCAGCAGCAGCAGCAGCAGCAGCCTGCTCGCTCGCTTTTCCTTTCGCACAGCTACAACTTTCTCGTTCGATGTGCTTTACTCATGCTTTGGCGTCATCGCTCTTTTGTTCCCCTTCTTTTTACAGATGGTCTCCACTAAATTTTACTGCGGTTACGACGAAGACATCTATCTAAGTGCCTGGGCAGAGTATGGAAACATGACGCCGGATCAGATGAAAGCGTTGGAATTGGAATTCTTGGACGCAATGGTAAATCATTTGTTTTTTTGTCAATTCGTACCACACACCCACCTCCAGCTGCTTACTTATACATCTTCGGTTTTGGTCCGTAGAATTGGAATGCCTACGTTTCCAAGCACGATTTCTTCGAGAAGCTGAAAGCGGTCGAAAAGGTGCTGGCAAAACGGCAGGGCCTCACACGCGGCTGGCTGACGTACACCGAGCTTATCAACTTTCTACCCTCATTTGCGATGGCGAAGCAGCTGATCCACTACAGCACCGTGCTCGCGCTGAGCTACACCGCCAGCGTGATGACCATTGCCGGAGCCTTCCTGTTAGCTAGCAATCTTCATCTCCCGGGCAACCTACTGTACCGCGGTTCATCGACCAGTCTCGAGGGCAGCAGCAGCACCCCGCTGTCGTCACCACAGCCAACGGGGGTCGACAGTCGGCTCGATAATGCGACGGTCGATGACACAAACACACTCGAAGACTGCATCTCGAATGGCACGCTTGCTGCATCGCAGATAAAACGGCACTGAAAGACTGCGAGGTTGCTTTTGCTGCCGGACATGAGCAGCAGCACCATCACCAACATCACCACCGTCACCACCATCACCACCAACAACAGCAGCTGCACAATCCTAGTTGGCATAGTAGTACAAACGAACGTCACGAAGCGACCGTTTTCTCACTACCCTACCGCTATCGCAACATACGCTTCATTTTCGATCCTGCCGGTGGTAACAATTTCGTGCAGCAGATTGATTTCCTTCGCTCCGAGCAGGAAGGGAACGAGTCGGACCGGGCACCGAGCGACGGCGGATCGAACCACGATCGCTCGCTGGAACTTCGTCACGCTGGATCTCTAAATTGTTCGTACGATTGCTTCATTCCACTGATGGGCGGCAGTGGGCGATGGTGTGCGGAGGGCAGCGCTGAGCAGCAGCACGGCAACTACGATGGTATCTACAAACATTACAAGAAAACGTACGACATGTTCAGTTCGCTGCTGAAGTTTCTCTAACGTCCCCGCCCCCGGCGTCAAACACTGACCGCAGTAGGATAGACTAACACAACATGGCATGCGTAACTGGTATTCGTTTCGTTTAAAGGAACTTAAAATCATGAAATCATTCAATTGTGACTATTGGAGCCCCGCAGCAAGCAATTTCAAACCCCCAAAACCCCCAACAAAAAAGTGTACCTTTTTCATGCGTTCCATTCCTCGAGTTTTACAGCTAACATTGTTTCAAAAGCAGGACTAATGATATATTTTATATACATTGAATATGTGTACTGTAAATTGTGACATTTATCCATTTGTTTTAATTTAAAAATTCGTTTAATGCTTTTGCAATAAATTTTATTATTGGACCACAATACATACAGAAAGGCGCGCGTGTGTGTGTGTGTGTGTGAAATATACATCAGAAAGGTCCGAAAAAAAAGAACGAAAATCGGAAGAGGTTACAGGGCTACGCAAATAATTTTCAACGATCCCCTGTACTGTAAAGAGTAAGCCGAGAACAATGATATTGAAACTCAATTAAAATGAATTACTTGTGACAAGCCCTTAAGCGACCTAAAACCAAAACTAAACCCATACTGGTCCTGACACCAATACATTACCTTTTCTGGTTCGAGAACTGCACATGACCTAATGCCTTCAGGACTGGCACCTATGAACCGATGCAAGTCCAGGGCTCGACACTGAGTCCCAAACCGAACCCAGGAAGCGATACTGATCATACCGGTCCTCGAACTGTTCATGTACCCATACCTGCCCAGGAACCTATCATGAACACTTACTGGTCGTGGAGCCTATCATGACTCCATACCGGTCCTGGAACCTAATATGAACTTATTTTATCTTTTTTTTTTGCATAACAACAGCTGTCTGTCAAGGCCTACCTGTACCCACTAGTGAAGTGGGCTTCATAGTCTATCCGGCAGTGATGGGTAAAGTTGGCAAAAAACCGGAGTCGACTCCGATCCGACTCCAATAAATTCGGAATCGACTCGGGAACGTAGGTTCGCCCTGCAATATTCGGAGTCGTCCGGAGTCGGTCTTCGAAACAAATGCACAAATGCGAGGTGCACGCGCAAAGGGAAAGACACAACGAAACGAAATGCCTGATCACAAGTACATTAAACCAAGTCCGATCGACTCTAGACGATGCCGAATGACTCCGATTCTTATCGACTTCGAACGATTTCGGCCGACTCCGACGACTCTGAACGACTCGGGGCGGCACTAGTGGTTCCATTTTGCCCGAGTCGGATCCGGAGTTGTGGGTGCGCTCCAGAAAGCATACTACTACTATTCGGGGCTTGAACTAGGCTTGGGCCATTCGGTTCATTTCCATGAACGTGAACGAACTAGTTCTTTCATTTACATGGACTGAACGTGAATCGCGATTCATTCGTCCATTTCAGTGTATGATAATATGTTAAATGGTTTCATTTCGCAAGAAGAATCACTTTATTAGATCTTGATTTTTTTTTGGCAGACCAGGCCTATCTTAATTTCGACGAGTAGGACAAATAGATTTGTGAATGATCTGGTCTTACGGTTAACGTTCATATTTCAATTGGATGAGATGAACGACCTGGCGTACTAAAACTTTTCGACGGGTAGGACGTTCCTTTCATGACCAGCTCAGTACATTTTTGTTTTATAAAGAATCGATGAACGAAGATTAGAGGAACGTAGGTCGTTTGTTCTTTAGGATAAATTGAATGAAACGACGACTGTACCACCAGACCGCGCCATTTTCAACTTATACCGGTCCTGAAACCGATACTGAATGCATACCGGACTTGGAAACTGACACTGAACCCACACCGGCCCTCAAAACTACTCATGAATCCGTATCAGTCCTGGAACTGAAAGTAAACCCATAACGGACCTGGAACTGATGGTGAACTTGGAATCGATCATGAACCCATACTGACCCAGGTATAGCTCCCAACATCAGTTATTTCCAAGACTGGTATCTGGAACTGTTCCGGATTCGGATTCGGAATGATATTTGGACCGGGTTCGGGTATGTATCCGATACAATTCGTACGAAATTTAGTAGAAGAATTTGTATAGCGAGAATCGTCAAAAAAAAACAACAACAACAACAATTGTCCATAAAAACCAATATCACAGAAACGACAGAATCGCCAAATCGTAAGGTTGAATATGATAATGAAGTTACTGTTTATTTTGGTACACATTTCGGTTTTCAATATTTGCTGTTTTCTCTATTGCTGTTCGGCGATTGTTGTATTGTTTTATCGCATTTGTCGTGTTCGTGTACGCGTATGCAATCGAGTGTCGAGGACACCAGAGAGCGATACAGAGAGATATAGAGACAGTGTGTGTGTGTGTGTATTTTGAATACTTTAATATCCTACTATATATCTATATATTATCCGGTGTGCGTGTATGCCGAGACTGTGTTGTAATCTCATTGTTGTTTTGATTTGAGCATCGGTTTGACCATCGTTCCCCCTCGCTGAACTCTACTAACTGGAAGATCTAGCCGAAAGCATTACATATTTCACAAGCAATCGCTCTCTTGGAGATGGAAATACGGTATTAGAACGGGATTATTTTCTAGACTATACTTGTTTTCATTCAACTCACTAGGCTCCGCGATTCCGGTTCCTGGCGCAGTTTACAGCATAATTCAAAATTGTCAATTTGTTTTGCTTGCTATAATAGCTAGAATACAGAGTGTTCTGTCTGTCTATCTGTCTGTGTCTGTGTGTTTACTGTTACGTTATGTATGCTGCAAATGCATTGTGCATCATGGTGTGGTTTATTAGGTTAAGTCCTCCTGATTTGTTTGGGGCAGGATCTAACCCTTCATACGCTATATATAAGTTAATCGACAGTACGTAGTAGTAGGTTGAAAGACGACGTAGGGACAACAGTATCCAGGTGGCGCTGTGCGGCTAGAAAATTGACCCATTATGCTTAGGTACTGTGCAGGTGGCTGCACTTGCCCAACCCCCTTCTTTTAGTAGTTAGTGAGTTAGTGGTAGCTGCCCATTTTTTTTGTCTGCTTGCTTGCTTGCTTGCCGACGAAAGGCCAGCCAGAAGGAGGAAGGATGATAGAAAAATAGTTTCATTTTCTTAAGCAATTCAACGATATACTATAGCTTTAGTTTTTTTTGTTATTCTTCCTCTTCTTCTTCTTCTTCGAATAATTAGTAGATAGGTAAAGGTGTAAGGCCGAGGTGTAGGTTTTGGGGTAGTAGAAATATCATGTTTAGAATATTATTGTGCTTAACATGGAGGGATTTACATGGAGCATTCGGGGGCGCGTCGCCTTTTCCGACAGCTCCTTCTTTTGCTTAGTCAAAAATATCCGCGCGCTGAATAGGGAATGTGTGTGTGTGTGTGTGTGTGTGTGTGTGGAAGAACTTGGTTCCGAATCGTTTTGTTTCGTAAGGTGTTTTTTTTTGTTGGCAATAAGGAAGGCAACAGGGCAAAAAGGAAACATAAAATGGAACAAGAAACTTGCTTTCTACTCCGCGCAGGCCAAAAAAAAGGTGTGAATGGAATCTCGGTCACTTGGTATATGCTTAAACCATGCTGCTTATTACCGCGTGGCACAAAACACAAAACACAAAAAAAAAAACAATGCAAAGCGAAACGTTTGCCAATGTGCCAACTCATTCTTACGGGTTTAGTGAAAGTTTTTCCGCGAAAGCGTTTCACCTTAGTGTGCCACAGGAGGGCGGCGGCGGCGGCGCAGCATGTGTGGTAAGTAAATACTTGTATGCGAAATTAATGAGGTATATTGTAATCTATTGCTTACCGCAAAATGGCGCAAAGAGAATAATTTTCGTAAGCTTTCATTTACACCAACGAACACGATGATTATATCTGCTTTCACTATGCTATTACTATTACTACCACTACTACCACTACTACTACTACTACTACTACTGCTAGTACATACTTGAGAAATTGGTCACGGATTTAGCGGAAAGCTAATACCAATGTGTTTAAATACCTCTAATCGCTAATAAAAAGTATTCCTGCATCTTTTTTTGTTCTTAAATGGACCCAATTACACTACACTGCACTCTCGCCTACATACTCCTAAGTGACATTAATAATTTGTTTAATAGCATTTTTTTTGTTTTCGAAGTAATTTCTCAACCTCGTTAATAAACCATCATCTCACCTATTAAAGTCGTCGCCGAATTGGGAAGAAAGTGGATAGTTTTACTCTTTAAATCGCAATCAATCGCAAGCAACGAAACTCGTTCTCGTGTTCGAATAGCGCTTAAACTAAGCCTGATGCTACTAGAGTGGGTCACGGCCGGCTGGTTGGTGTTGTGTCATCGAATTCTTAATTCGTCTATTAGTATAGTTCACCCGAGCACGACGTGTACGTGTACTACGCTCATCCCGAGCCGAGGAGTAATATCGTTTGTTGCGTGTTTTTTTTTGTTTCCTCTATTGCGTCGACAGTAACACATTATATAGATAGGGACTAGTTTGACTAGTCATTCCGCTACTAGTAGGTAACAGGTTTGCCTAGAACATTAATCATTAACAAAGTTTGCTGCTCCTTCCCCCTTCTCTTAACGATACTAATCTGAAACACAATCGTAACACAGTAACCGAAACACAAGCACGTTGCACTAAGTCGTATTGTTTTCTCTCAAACAGTACACAGGAAAGCGTTTGTGGGCTGTTGCGTTGAGAGTGGTGGTTAATAAATATAGCATTAGCAATAACACAGTAGCACCAATGGTGTGCAGTGGGCTAATCGAATAACTCCTCTATCCTTATGCAAATTATCTCCCAGAGAGGAACGATGGAACGATAAATCCTATACCACTGATCCGCGATACGCATCACATCGCACGTCGTTTCGGGGGGGCCGCGAAGCGTGTCGTGTGTCTCGGGTAGTACTGGATTCGATCAACTGATAATATTTACATATTCCTACACCACCCAGCCATGGCTCCCTGGGGGAGGGTATCACCGCCAATCTATCCTCTCTCATCGAGCTCGATGCTCTATCATCGTTCGTTTCGTTGGTCGGTAAAATGCCCGAAGCGATTTCGAAATTTCAAACAAACGGTCGTTATCGATCAATCAACGTAAAATATGAACCGCGCTAGAGGGGATGGGTCGGAACGAGCTGGAAGGTTTCTAATTTAAATTTCCGATTGCGTTGCTCCACACGTGGTGAAGCGCCACCGTAAATTGACCGTAAACCACAGAATGTCTGCCTCCCCGACAACAACACACAGCAACAGCAGCAGCTCAAATTCAGTACCTTTTACACACTAACGGAGGCTTATTTCACGGCAACAATGTTCGCAACACCATCCGCAGCAGCAGCAGCAGCAGCAGCAGCAGCATCAGTCGCACTTGCTTCCGACGGCTTGTTCTTATCCTTGTCCTTTTCCTTCTCCTTATCCTCCTTCATGAATAATAGAGGGCACATTCCCAGCAGACATCCGATGGTAATACCCAGCACTCGTCCCTAGAGCACAACATTGTGTATTTGTGTGCGGGGTTTTACACGCAGTAGGCGCCGGGTGTGTGTGTGTGTGTGGTGGAAAGAATAACAAAAAAAGAAAGAAATGTTAAAATGAATTCGCCTCCGCTTGAGAAATGTAAAAATGGGGCTGGTTTGGGGCACGAAACGCACCAACAGAAAGGTATTGGCGCAATGTATTTTGAAATTAAAATACCAATGCTATTCGGGACGGGATAGTGAGGTGTGAAAATATTTCATGCCCATAAATTATTCCATTGACGTACTCGCCGAGCGAACTCGTGGCCATTTCGACGCTCGAGTGCTTTCAGCCGCAACGCACACAAAACAAAAAATCCCCGCTCATTCCAGCACCAAAGCTTACCAAATTGGCCGCCCTTCGGCTGGCTTTCATCTCCAGCTGGATCGGCGACATCTTCGGCGGCTTCACGCCACTCATTTCGGCCAGCTTCTCCACGTAGAAGGCGGACCCGATGCCGATTACGTCGCTGATGGTGTTCCCCAGTGCTGCCGCCGCCATCGTCGATATGCACATGAACAGCCCGAGCGTGTGCTCGATGTAGTCGCCCTGGAAATGGCACGAAACGAAAGCGGGAATTAAATGTATACGGATACACCTTTTGGAATCCGAGAGTTGTACGACCAAATGGCAAGCAATAGCAACGAGCAAGTGTCCGTAAACGACTGCTACTCGATGGGCAAAAAGGGTGTGCTGCTGTGCTTACTAGTGATGGGAAAAATAAAGTGTTTGTCGGAATCGATTCCGGCTAACTGCGAAGTTTTCTAGAATCGATTCCGGATAGTAGGTTCGATATCGATTTCGGAATCGGCTCCTGAAACGGAATCGGCTCTGGAATCGAAATCAATTCCGGAATCAGAATCGGTTCCGGATTCGGAATCGGGTTTGGAATTGGAATCGGTTCCGGAACCGGAATCGATTTCGGAATCGGAATCGGTTTTGGAATCGGAATCGGTTTCGGAGTCGAAATCAGCTCCGGAATCGGAATTGGCTCCGAAATTAGAATAGGCCTCGAAGCGGAGCCGCTTTCGGCATCTCCATAAGAGAAGGCATTTGGGTCCAATGATGATCCTTATGGTCTATGATGGTCCGTCCGTATTGATAGCCGCAAAGAATCAAAATTTACTTGTAAATGATCCATTCTCATGGAGATTGCCGGACTGATTTTGCTTCTGAAATTTCTTATTGCAATTCAAAAACTGATTCTCATTCCGGAGCTAATTCCTTTGCTGGAAACAATCCTGATTCCGTTACCGGGGCAAATTGCGATTCTCATATCGATTCCGATTAGGGAGCTGATTCGAATCGCGGAATCGATTCCGGAACTGACTCCGGAATCGACTACGAAATCGACTGGGGAATCGGCTCCGGAATCGATTCCAGCAGCGGAATCGGATCCGGAATGGATTCCGAACACGACATCGGGTAGGACCGATTCCGAGCTTCCACCACTAGTGCTTACCGCAATGATCATGGTAAAGTTGTCAAGGAAACCAAATCCAATGAATGGGAGGGCGTTCACCAATCCAACTGTAATTAAAACAAAACATAAACAAAGTGAGTTAAGGAATTAATTGTATTAAACCATTGCCAGACAATTATTGAAAGGACTAGCTTTGTTTTGTAATAAAATATATGCTTACAGCGTTTTCCAAATCAGTTTCGAATGAAAACATTGTTATTCACCGCATCCAAGATGTTTTTCAACAGAGCTGCTTTATTCGTTTCAAAATGAAAGTTCAGTTTCAACGCATGATTTTCAACGCATAACAAAGAACTGTCACACTCAAGCCAGCTTGAGTCGTGTTGAAAATCATGCTGTAGATTTTAAAATTATTATGATGGAAATTAAATGTCAGATCGATGCGGAACATCATTTTGCATGCGGTGAATAACAATATTTACATTCGCATTTAATATTTACATACATTGCTGACTTGGAAAACCCTGTAATGTTTTTTTTTTTGTTAACAAGAACTGTCTATTAATTCCAACTTAACCTTTTACGACATCGCGCATTTGCAAAGGTCCCCATCAAACACCCGATCCGTTAAAGCATGATAAAATATGCAAAGTACGGGGTATGTACTAAATCAATTAATGAGTAACTAATTGGCGTGTCCCAACATGTCAAACGTGTTCCGAAGAACCCGCCGCTCCTCTCCACCTTTTGATACACACCCCACAATCTCACAAATCACAACCCAACCGACAACGACGACGAAGGCACGGTGGTAATGCACGTCATTAAAACTTTAAACACTTTTCCAAACTTAACCAGTTTGCACCGTTGTTTGGTGAAGGAGTGGTGATGGGTGGGGTCGCTGGGCGACATTTTGCACCCCATTCGCCAACGCGAAACGTTGCTCTCCCCGGGCAGCAGTATCTCATTAGCGAAGGACAACGAAAACGGCTCCATTCTTTTGAGCGAGAGCTTTCCTTTTTGTGCAAAACAAAAACCTTTTCCTTTGAAAGTTTATGCATGTTTTTTTTTTGGTTACTGTTACTGCTTTTGCTGTGCGCTATTGATGTTTGTCTCCAGCACGTTAAACTCCAATCTTGAGAAGTAAAGAGATTGTGCATAATTTCATAAACCTCCGCCGGTGGGAATGGTTTTGGGATTTTGTTATCTTTTCAAATGATGAAATAACTTAAAACGAACCTTACTTGAACTTCCCTTTTCTTGGGGGGGGGGGGGGGGGGGGGAGCAGTCTAAGAGATGTTGACCTCGCCTAAGTTTTGTGGGGTTTGGCTTAAATGTAGAAAGAAAAGGTGCATTTATGGCACCGCAAAGCTGTTAAATATTATGCTTTGTCCGGAAATTGCCCTCCCCGGCGGCAAAATGGCCCCACAAACCGCAGAATCATGATGATAGATCCCTTCAGCCTCGGCCTTCCCTTCCCCTTACAGAGGGAGAGTGGTCCACTGATTTCCGGGATAATACAGCTGTATTCGGAAACGCCCCAAGAGTTCTCGGGCGGTTAAAAGTTAACGAACGCCCACCTCAACAAAACGTTAAATTTCTATCTCTATCTGCCCTTTGATACTCTACTGTGTGCCTGTGTGGGTGAGTTTATGGTTTTTTTCCTTATTCTTCTTCTTCTCTTGCCTACCGTATTATGTTACAATGCTGCGGGGAAGGCGCTCAGGCTAGCCCCCTTTTTTACCGGGACCAAACAAAAGTTACTTTAACCTTTCCGCAACCTTGCAACTCCCGGAATACGCGCTTCCGGTTTCCTATATCCCGAGGATAGCAAAAAAAAAAGGGTATACTACAATGCAGTGAACCACAAACTCGCTCGCCCGCCCGCCCGCCCTAAATCAATTCGAAAAGCGTAAACAGTTTGGCAACTGTTGCTTCGTGCCGCCTGTAACCTGTAGCCACAGTCAATTTGGTTTGAATAATAACGGAAGGCGGCTGTCGTCGTCTCGCATCAAGAAAAATCGATACGAAAATCCGCACCCAGCTGGAAAAGGCAACACAGAGCGAAGGGGGACGCTGTGTTTTAGCTGTGTTAGATATGTGCCCGTTCAATCACGGGCTTCAATTAGTGGATGATTCATTTACTGCTCTCAATCAACGGGATTGCACCCCGTTTTCCATATCCGTTCTGTGCCGGCCGAGCGGTCCTTAACGAATGATATGCTTCTTCCATTGCTGTCCTTCTTCGCTAAGCTCATCAAGTAGCTGCCACTGCCATACTCACACACACACATGGTGCAAGGTAGCTCACTCCTTTTACTGAATCAACAATTCTATTCCCTGTCTGTCGACTACTTGTACCACTACTAGAACCATAGCAAAGCTGACTTTTTTTTCTCCTGCTTATTTCCACCCACTTGCCATCTCGAGTGGAGGAAAGCGAGCCCTTTTCAGACGACGAGTACGCCAAAACGCAGAGCCGCGTGGCAAACACGCGCCGTGCAAGTGGATGTAGGTGGAAAAGATTTATCAAACGCCACTACGCCTCGGCTCTGCTCTCGTTCCCAGCATAGGTGTAAGTGAAAGGGCCGCATGCACACAGGGGGGGGGGGGGGGGGGGTCGACAAATGGTGCACCTTACTACACGCAGTGCGACATATGGAGCAGTTCGGAAAAAAAACTGATACGGCACGACAGAACTACCGGGGTGGGAATTGGACGCGAGCGCGTTTCGCCATCAGTTGAATAAAGGGATAATCCTTTGCGAAAGCGTGTGTGTGTGTGTGTGTGCAAGCTACCACTACTGGCAATTGCAGAAGTGTTATTTCAAACGGGTTTAATGCTACCATTCCATTCATTCCAGCGTTGCTTCGTGTTGTTGGTTTCAATTAAAGTTTCAGTCGGATTGCTCTGTTCGTTTCGTTTACATTTCGTGCGCTGCAATTAAAACAAACATTCAGTGGGCTAATGATACTTGAAACTTGGTTCATTTTCAATAATTGTCGGTAAAATAGGAATATTCTATAACTCAAACTCTCTTTGTCTATGCATGTTAGCCAAAATGAGTTTAAACCCCGATGCTTATCACAAAAATTGAAGCGCACAGAGCAAACTTGTACAAGAAAAAAGAGCTTCAAAACTAATAAAAACCAACCGTCTATCTAACGTGCACCGGCTCCAGATAACAGCTACAGCTCGAGCAGCACGCCCCACACTGGCATGGCAATGAAATCACAATGCTTTTGTGGCGTCTCTTCCTTTTAGCTGTCAAGCACCGGCAACAGAACGCAGATGCCAGGGACAGTTTCTTCTCCGCACACACACACAATAACGAGTTTCTCTCCCCGGGGTTGCAATAAAAGCTGAAGCTGAATAACAATTATTGCTCCATTCTTTCGTCAAGCAATGCAACGGGGGCCGAAAAGGTGACAGATTGTGCAAAAGCAGCAGCACCGGAGCCCCATCTATCTTCATGTCGCTCCTCTACTAAAGCAATTTGCCAACTGTTTTCATCGTTTTCGTTTCGTCACTTGACAGCAGGTAACGATTTTTGTTGTTGTTGTTGCTGTTGTGTTAAAGTGTTTAAGTTTTCACATTAAATTCCCGCTCCTTCTTTACGAGACTTCGGCTGTAATATTAAATGGTTTCCGTGAAAATTCATGCTTCAAGCTGAAAAGTACCATGCGTCTCCATTAGTGTGTGTGTGTGGAGAGAGAGAAAACGGTTCAACAAATTCGGTTACTTACGTTTCATGAGGTCCGAAGTCGGTGGTACTGGCACTGTTTCGGCTGGCATGTGGAGTAAGCAAACAAAAAGGATCGATTAGTATTAGAGGAAAGCAAAAAATTACAACAATAATTGCACCAAAAGTGTGGCCACCATCACCTATCTCCATCACCACATTGCAGTGTCTTCTCAGGTTCTTTTTTTTCGGCACTAAAGCATAGCTCTTCTAATGCTTCTACGGATTTACAAGACGATGTTTTACTTCGTATATAGGAAACACAACACAAGCAAAGATGAAGGTGGGGTAACAAGAGCATGCAAAGATGAGAAGGGAAGCAAGCTTGTTGTGCCTGAGCAAGTAGAGAGAGAAAGACAGAGGCCAGAATTTAATTCGTTTCATGCATAATTTAACATCAAAAGCCAGTCCACTCACTGCTCGATAGGAGCATGGAGGAGGAAAGCGTAACAAAAAAAAGAAAGAAAATATAATAAAACATTAAATTAAATCATTCGCAACCAGACATTCGGGGTTGTTCACTGCCATGTTTTGTACAAGCGGCTCGAGGGAAACTCTCCTGTGCTTAGTTGGACACAGCGCGTTTCAGCCTTATCGTTTTGAGTGTTTTGTTGTGGAGTTTGTGTTGCATGCACACACACATTAGGCGTTAATGTAATACGCACGAGAGCTCATACACACTTTGTTTTATGGACACAATTTCACGCGTTTAATAGGTAGCAGAGATCGTGGTCATCTCCGTACGCCGTGTAAAAATAGAACAAGCAACAACAGCACGTGTGGCATGCGAATTTATGAAGCAATTTGCCCACCCCCGATGGCCCCTTGCCCGGTTTTGTAATATTACATTCTCTCACGAGAACATGCTTTGTCTTGTCAGTGTCAGCTTAACGAAGCGAAGGTAAAGCAAGAGATACAAGAATGGAATGCTAAAACCAATCTAAAACCCATCCCAATACAAGGAAGTCATGCAATCATTAGCCACAATAGCAAAGCCAATCCGCTCAGACAGATCGCGCGCGTGTGTGTGCAGCAAATACATCGTTCGTTGGGTCAGCACGCAACGCAACGCTGTCCTGTCGCCAATCAATGTTTCATTACGGTAGTCGCAGTCGCAGAAAGTACATCTAATTTTTCCATACACATGCCGCTCACGTCCAAGCGCACGTCCAAGCGCCACTCGGGCCGATGATTAATGCAACGGTCGGGTTGATTAGAGCCGTAATGAAGGTTGGCTGATCCTTGTCTCAAGATAAATAGCGCGTCACATGGCGGGCCGAACATAATTTAACGCAGCCACGGCAACAGCAGCAGCGCTTGATGTACGAAGCACCAACCACCCACAAACAAGATTAATTGTGATGCAAAAACCCCTAAAAGCATGAAGCTTTGCCGAATACGGAATTAATTCCCTGGCTTTGCCCTTTCTCAGCTCACTGCTTGCTTGGCGGCAGCAGCAGCAGCATGCTAATTTTGTAATGAAAGCTTAATCCTTACACTGATTGAGCGTCTCTCGACCGCTTTTTTTTCGGTGTTGGCCCTCAAATCTTACAATTTCTACTTAATCTGCCTTTGAAATTTGTTTTCTATACTACAAACTTTCACCTTTATTTGCAGCACTAAATGTAATGCAAAATTTAATCGTTCTAGCACCTGAAAGTGCTGGCAGAAACGCTTTTCGAGCAGCGCGTTGTATCATCCGGCGCAACGCAAACAGTCAATATAATGCAAAATCAATATTTACACAGCGAGCACACGAATCATACAAGGGGAGGCGAGGGGAGTTGGGTTTTGCAACATGAAATTAGCTCCCGGGGTCTAGTGGTGCTGGATTGGGCGCTGGTCTATGGGTGAATGCTATGGGGATCGTTCAATTTTTGCCAACGGTATCCTTCTATACCGACCTACCCCGATACATAAACATACTACCGCTTTACCAACATACACCACATACAACATCGACACACACACACACACACCTATTTCGCAGTACACATACACATAAGACAGCGCCAGGAACCTACCGAAATCGCATATTTATGTGCCCTGTTTGCCCCCACACCAACTGACTTAATTTTGCGTCTAGGCAGAAGAAGAAGAAGTTGACGAAGCGCACAACGAAAAAAGAGAGAAGAGAAACCAAATCTGGCTACATAGTACGTAAGGTATAGTTGGGTGTGTAAGCGCTTTAAAGGGGTTTTTAACCTCCCTCCCCCTAATCGTATTACAGGTTGGAGTAAGTTGTGCAATAGGATTGTAATTTCGATTTATAAACGGTTTATGTACTGGTTTGACGATGGAAAACAGGTATATGCTAATGCACAACAAAAAACAGGATCATATTTACTTATTTTTGCTTAAAGTTCTTAACTATTTTGATTAGTTTTCACTCAAGTTTTGGGTCGTTTTATTTTTTATATAGAAAAACTGATAGGGAAAGTTATTCTAGTGTTTTTTCTTCTCTTTTCTTTATTGTGTTGTATCATAATTCTTCTTAAAAAAATTTCCTTAAAGATAAACCAAGTTTAACTTGTTCATGTTTGATGTGTTTTTTTCCAAATCTGAGAAAGATTTGTGTAAACTATTAACATTTCACAATTTAATATTATACACACAAATAACAAAATTTTCTATAAATATCGTTTTTCTACATTTTAAAAGTCATTTTGAATATTCAGATTTTGTCTTAAATAATTGAACTATAATAGTTGTAATGTAATTTAATACTTCGATGTCAAACATTTGTAGTAATACGATTAGGGTCACTATGTTATTAAAACAAATACAGGATTTTTTAAATAACTTTCGTCAACAAATGTCAACATTGTTTTTCATCGAGTGTTAAAAGTTATTCCACATCACTCTGATATTTCCTTTTCATCATACACAGGGGTTTTTCGAGTCGATTTCCAATGTCAACGATATTTTTCCTTGCCTGCGAGATGTTTTTCAACAGTCCTCAAATGTTGTATTGGCATCACAATAATTTGTCAGTTCTTCCACATGATTTTCAACCCGAACCAAGCTGGATTGAGTTTGACAGTTATTTTGTGATGTGTTGCAAATCATGCATAATGAACAATTATTGTTTTGTATATGCAATATTTGACAGCTGTTGAAAAACATGCTGCAGGCGGTGAATACAGGGTTTTCGAAGTCGCTTTCAAAACATTGTCATTCACCGCGTGTAACATGTTAATTCATATCGATCTGACCGTCATGTCCATGACATTTCATTTAATAATTTTAAATTTCTTTAGCTAATAATTTAATTTTTTTTAATAATAATAATTTTTAGCTTTCTCAAACTCTCAAGCTGGATTGAGTTTGACAGTTCTTTGATATGTGTTGAAAATCATGTGTTAAAACTGAAATTTCATTTCGAAACGAATAAACCAATTGACAGCTGTTGAAAAACATCTTGAATGCGGTGAATAACAATGTTTTCATTTGAAATTGACTTGAAAACCCCTGTAACGATGTGCGCATTCAAAAGAGATGTGAAAACTGTAATATAATTGATTTCTTCAGCATGCTTTTCAACACTTCAGATGTCATCGAGTGATGGGATCTGGTTTCAAACCCCGCTGAAAAAGCGATGGCAGCAACCCATTGAAGAGTTTAAAATCATGCTGAAGAAATTAAAATTATTATGACGGAAGTGAAATATCAGAGTGATGTGGAATAAAGTTTTGCACGCGGTGATAACAATGGCTACAATGGTTCGAAACTGACTAGGAAAACCCTATAATAGTGTACGATTTTCATTAAAAAAAAACAGTTCAGCAAAGCTTGAAAAATTAAAAAAACTTTATAGAAAATATTAAAAAGTAATAAAAAAGTATACTTTAAAAAACTCGCTTATAGCAGTTCGGTTCGATTCATATGGTACTGAGCAAAAGGGAAGTAAATTGCCCAAAATTGCTTATTAGTTGCTATAATAAACTAAGATAAAATTAATATAATACAATTACCCCGCCTTACACTACTTATTCTAAAGGTTATTTTGTCAACCTATTGCCTCCACCCCGCCCAGGTTAACCATATGCTAAAATGATGGATTACAAAAGGGGTTAGTAGTAGCGAACGAAAAGGGGGGCAACCCAAAACGTTATACAAATAAAGCACTCGACTAATCTCCCTACTACGCGCCGGTCATCTCCAGTAACGCAATGAATAAATGAAGCGGGGGAAAAACGTAAAATGTGAACCTTATGCACTTATGGCAGAGCAATCTAAATATAAGGTAAACAAAAACTAAACAAACAAACAAAAAAAACACAGGCCAAACCACAAACCAATAAAAGTAAACGTAAACATACACAAAGCATACCGAACTTCTTTTGCAGCCAATCTTCCGGCACCGCGCAGTAGGAACCGGTCGGATCTACATCACCCAGGACCGGCTTTAGCTTTGCTGGACGGCCGAATCTACTTCGCCAAACGGTTGCTGCCAACTGCCCTATGTGTGATGCAGGGGAGGGTTTTGAATATATAATAATATAGTAAGCAGCGCGACATTTCCTCGACTGTCGTCGTTTTCGGTGGGATCCGGGGAAGGCATTGCTTTATTAGTACTAGGGGATTGGACACGAGGGTTGGACCGGGGGCGGACGGAGGGGACGGCGCAACTAATGACGGTCGGGGGACGGTCTACACAGACACACATACACCCACAACCCATCCTGCTAAAAGGGCACCTGGCCAAAAGGAGAGCTACACGGTCGAGCGTGTGAGATCACGCCTTACACCTGCTATTGCAAACGGTCAGGGCTCGTTCCCGGGATTGGACCGCCTAGACCACTCAATTGTCAAGGGTATTATAAAGCTATGAATGAACAATCATTGGACTGGGGTATAGATAGAGAGAGGGAAAGTTTGCCATTAGTAGGCACCTTCTCACTCGAAGGATCGCATTTCCAGGAGCGCGTTCAACGGGAGTCAAACTAACAAAAGCAGCATAAGCATTGGGTCATGTTTTGCCAACGTTACCCTTTTTCGAGGGGTCTTATAATACATTTACAAAAGGAATACGTAATGCTATCTACGGTAAACTTTACCTTTCCTCGAATAATACGATCACTAGGAAAGCAGAAAATGATTTAAAAAAGTCTCAAATATTTATGATGAACTTAAATAAGCTTTTGCAATTACAGTTTTTCTTCCCAAATCTTGCGCAACTAACCCGTGGTTTCCCATCAAACGGGGTCCCATCATATACCATCCTTATTGCTGTAATAATCTTGCTGTAACAGTGCAAATAAAGCAAGCCCATTTGCAGTGTCACGTAAACTGTACAGAGCTAATCGAAAGCACACGAGAACTAAAAAAAGAAACTAACAAAAAAAGTACGCACGATTACCACTTATCACAAGAAAAAGAAAAACATCTAAATTAAAATCACATCAATCGCGCAGATAGATAGCTAACAGTAGTAGTGGTACAGTAGAAGAGGTGAGAAGAGCAGCTAGAGTTTGAAAGAAGAGGCGATAGAGTGTGTGTAGGTGTGCTGATATAGAGACATTAGATCCTACTAGGAGCAGAAGATAACATACAGAGAGAAGCCCTGATTACAGCCGACAAGTGCGGCGGCGGCGGCAAACGTGCAACAAACCTGCCGCAGTGAGAAAGACAATTACCCGTAGGTTACCCGGATAGCAGGTACTGAATGCTGTTTGATAAGACAGTAGAGTGATGGAGTGTGCGGGGAGTATAAAAACGTGTGAAGAAGGAGAAGAAGTACTTGGGCTACTTGGACAAGGTGTTCTGTTCTGTTCTTTTTTTTTGTGCTTCGGGATTCCATTTGGTATCGCATTGTAGCTGGTACAGGGTGAAGTGTGTTCGAGTGGGCTGTGGGAAACATGGGTACTATCTTGTTCAAGATTGATTACATCATTACGGAGCCACCGGTACCCACGGTACGTACACAGATGAAGAATGGTGGTTTTGTTTTGTTGATTTAGTATTTTCTGCCCAGTTTTGCTTTTCCTTTTCAATCCACTGAAGCTATATCGAATTCGCATTGATTTAGAGCCTTTCTTCGGCATCTTCGGTTCATCATCATCCATTCTTCACTGTCCCACGAAGGGTACGAAGGGTCGGTAATCGGTAAGTATGAGGGGAAAGGGAGGAAGGAAAGTAGCAAAACGTGCCCGGATGGGAAGAAAATTGAGAACTTGTTGCTTGGCATTGTGGGACGGTGGGACGATGACGATGATGGCATAGCATTCGCGCGCGCCGTTTGTGGGAAGCGCACAGAACGCATTTAGGCCCAAGAGCGAGTCTTTGTTTACATTACGCGTGCAAACACCCAGCGGTGGAGCGTAAAATTTGTGGCATTTTCTATTTTTGCTGCCTGTGTGGTGCCCACCGAGCGCCACTGCCAGAGCAAATTCTCAATTTGCACGCTTCCCATTTGGCGCCGCGCACGTTTCTGCTCCGCTTCCGGGGAAAGGGATGGGGGAAAAATGAAAGATAGAGAGAGAGAGAGAGAGAGATAGAGAGAGCGAGTGAGACAGACAGGGATGAAACATCGAGAATTCGGGAAAATCAAAAGGATCAAGTACATCTACGGGAGCGCGCCCTCTTGAGTGGCTCCGAGTGTTAAATTTCACCTTCAAACTTTGCCTTCACTTTGTTGGATTCGAATTGCTTCAGCGTGTTCATGAGCAATTCTCTTTCATCTTCGTTTAACCTGTACACCAGATCGTGCAGCTGCTCCCGGGTGAGGGTCGAGGCGGCCTGGGTGTAGGACCGCACCGGGCCACCTCCCGGAAAGAAGTACGCCCGCGCCATGACGGGCTGCCGTTGGAGGTGGTGGTTGTATCCAGTTCGGGCGACGACTCGCGCTGGCTGGTGTTGGGTGACCCGGTGCTGCTGCTGCTGGGCCGTACTGTGGAAGGATATGGAAGCACCAGCCATCCCACCTATCCGGTGACTAAGCCGCGGTGGCATCCGTGGGGCACTGCACAGCGTAGCACACTGTGACATCATGCTGGCAGCGCGCACAACACACGACACGTTCGCACACATTCCGTTTGCGTTTGCTGCTGCTTTTTTGCTCCTTCACCTGGTGGAAACAATCGGACACGGAAGCTGTGCGCACCGCAGGGGAAGGTAAATTTGTTTCACTCTGCCAAAGATTCACCGCACACGCTTATCAGTGCGGGCCCGAGTGCGTTGTGAGCGCTGAGCTTTTGATTTCGACGTTTCCCTTTTCGTGAATAAATTCACACTCACTTCGGTTTCGTATCACTTTCGCTTCACTCTAGCACGAGCCAGGTATTTCGATATCCCTGCAGCAGTGGCACAATTTCGCGTGGGGAAACGATTGATTCGCACTTCTGACTCCCGTAATCACGCTTATCACCCCCCGAAAACTGCAGCGGAACTGGCGTGCGTGCGCTCTAGAACAACAACAAATGACACAATGGGGAAAAGAAAAAAATAAATAAAGCCAAGTGGGCCGAGCGGGACGGTTGGTACATTTTCGTTGTCAGAAGACAAGTGACAGTTGGGCGACCACAGTGCAAGAATTGACATTTGAGATCATAGTAGAGTTGAGCTTTGAGAGATTGGTCAACTTTTGAATGTTTTTTTGTCCACTTTACTAAAATGTACAAACCACAAAGTGCACGACTAATTCATAATGGTAATCTTCTCAGTATTTTTCTGTGAACTACAATAAACTAAATGAGTGTTTCTCATTAAATTATCAACAAATAAAATTGAAAAAGGTAAATTTGATTGGATGTTCATAAATAGATGCTAAACTATTTTAAAGTTGCTCAAAACCAGAAGGTTAAGAATGTAGAACATTTCTTATAAAGACTTTTGAAAAAAGCTCAAAACCAGGTTTAATGGCAGTTGTCAAAGGCGACGTGTGTTGCTAAACGAATTATTAACATTCTATGAATATTCGTATAGCACTAAAAACATATATTTTGCAACCATTGGCATATTCCACCTGCTCAAAACCATCACAATCTTCCGTGAGAGTGCGTGTCTCACAAAATGGCATGCAGCAACCTCGATGGACTTTAATTTGAGAATTAATGAGGATATTTTGACCGTTTTTTAGTTCCAAAGTGAACTATGACTATACCAAAGACAACATTTTCCTATAGTGTGTTAGCAAATAGAGCGAGACAAACAGGTTTTTAGAAAGAGAAAGGCTACTTCCAGTTTCGAGTTCGAAATATTCAAATAGCTTTCAACGATTTTAAATTTAAAATCCAAGTTCGTTATTAATTATTAAGGTTGGATTGTACCTTTTTCGCTCAATTCATTCAGTAATGTGGATTTGGGATCAGTTCTAGGATCGGAATGGGATTCGGATCATTTCTGAGATCGATATAGCTTCAGAGTCAGCTCCATGACCTAATGGGATTTAAGATCAGCTGAAGGGCTGCTATGAGTTCAGGAACAGTTCTAGTCCCGATATCGATTCAGAATTATACATATACTGACATATATCTAAGTAGTCCTACAGGCATCGGAAGTCTACATAGTTTGATATGATCGCTTAGGGCATTACGTCAAAAAATAAGATCAATTTAACAATCCATAAACTGGCTCACACCAATGACTATTTTTTTACATGATTATTCCGATATATCACATACTATTATTTGTACAATTGTTTTGGCGAAACAAGAAAGTGCCTTACGCTACATTGCGACACAACGATGCACTCAATACGTGGATTAGCAGAATTGATTCTACTGAATTTTATTCAATTAATCAATTTTAGTACACAAAACATAGTTTCACATCGTTACACTCATATTAAACTCTACACTCCCCTCCTACACTCTACGTACAATTCTCCGGCGCCTGTGTGCTGATCCGTCCCAGCTCCAAGTTCATGGTGCGCAACAGTGGATGAGTACCGCAGCCACATCGGCCCCTAAAGTCGTCCAAATCCAACGCCCCAAACCATACCACCGCCCAGATTCATCCGCTTGACAAACTGGGACTTTCGCCGAATCTCATCAACATCGTCGTACGACACCCACTGGCTTCCGCTGTACGCGTAAGGGCCATCCTTCCCTCCGGATCCCGCCGCACGGTCCAGCCCTGTCGGTTCAC